>NW_015386473.1:244896-383382 GCF_001527695.2 Protobothrops mucrosquamatus
TAAGATAACCTTTATTGTCATTTTTATACTGTGGGCACAATGGCACACATCAAAAATGAAATTTAGTTGCCCGCTCTCAAAGTGAAACACATACATGACACACACCTAAACATACTATGAACAACATATGTATAGACCCACATCCCTACATATACATAGCAAATAAATATTAAATATTGTCCATCTTGAATATATAATGAAAGGAGGAAGCTTGAGAGTTCGCAAGGTTAATGCTGTATGGAATGAAACTCTGGCTGAATCTGGATGTTCTGCTTCGGATACCACGAAGCCTCCTCCCAGAAGGTAACAAGGAAAACAGGTCATGAAGAGGATGTGTAGTGTCCCAGATAATCTTACGGACCCTGCTCAAGCAGCGCTTCTGTGCTATGTCCTGGATGGGAGGGAGGGAACTGCCAATGATCTTTTCGGCCATTCTCACCACTCTCTGCACCACCTTCCTGTCTGAAGCAGTGATGCCTCCAAACCAGACTGTGATGCTGTATGACAGGATGCTCTCGATTGTCCCCCTGTAGAAAGTGGTTAGGACAGGGGAAGGAAGATGTGCTTTTCTCATGCGGCGCAGAAAATGCAGGCGCTGCTGTGCCCGCTTCACCAGTTTCTCACTGTTGAGTGACCAATCAGCCTACTCGTTAGCTGCACACCCAGGAATTGATATTGCAACATTAGAAAGATAAATGTATGGCTCTATTTACTCAATGGATTGGGACCTAATTACACTTGCTACTTATGAACGAATTGCCTATAGATGTAAACAACATACTCTATATTTTAATTTTTAAAATATTTTTCTGTTGTATTTTTCTTCACTTATTTTTAGCCACTTGTTATATATATTCTTTGGGTTTTCCCTTTATTTTTTTTCTGGTTATCAATTTAAAAGCAATAAAATTTATTAAAAAAATAAGTCTCTTGTAATGTGATAGGTAATACTTGCTAATATTCTATTTCTTGATTTCTGAATTTGTGCTTTAAAATGCATATTGGCTTGGGCTTTTTTGACTGTTGCACTAATTAGGTCACTAAGTGTACAGACAGGTTTCCCCTCCATAAGAATGTTATTATTTAACCTGAAGTTTACATTTTTTAAAATAGTAACACAATCATTCCAGGTTTGGAGAACAGCTCTAACTGGAGACTCCCCCCCCTTATATCAGCTATGTTCTTTCACTGACTTATGAGAGCCTTATGAGAAAGTTCCAGAACATATGAGCTTGAAGTGATGCTGCCATTTCCTTGCACCTTACATTTGATAGGAGACTGGATTTAGTTTTTGACACATGCTATGATATTAAGACCAAGAACTTCCAAATAACACAGAAGGAAAGAAGCATCTTCACTTGATCTTTCTGCAAGCATGAGTAACACTGTGAAGCTTAACCAGAGTGGTTGAATGGCGCTGGCTAGATAATTAATATCTCCATTTTTCTTCATTTCCTGCATGATGAATTTTTTCAGTACATATTTCACCATTTGAAAGAAAGGAATTTCGTATGTGGTACATTCATAGATGTGCTTAGATCTTTTTAAGGCAGGTAAATTATTAGATGTTCCAAACAGTGTTTTTGTAAGAATACTTGTTAAAGGCAAGTGTTTTAGTCTAGCACTGCATGAATTCAGTTGCAGTTACTCAACTGAAGAGAATCATTTCTGTGTGTTTACTAATAGAGGCCACAGCAGTAGCTTTCAGGGAAATTAGAAATGAATTCTTAAAGCATCAACTCGGAAACCCTCAGATTTAAACCTGGATTTACAGTCTTGCCCACAAGGCCAAATGCGGAGAAATAGTCATTTGCCATCTCATTTTACTGCAGACGTCCCCAAATCCTTTCAATATGAACCATAATTACTAGCACAGTCTTCCCTACAGACATGGATATTTTTTTCATGAAAGATGTTGCCCTTGTCAATAAATTGAAGTGGGTTCTTTGCTTTGTACTATTTCTCTTGTCTCATTTTCTTGAGAGTCTCTTTCCATTTCTTTTGCACAGCTCAGCATAAAGAATGGAAGCTCATTTATCTCTGACTGTAGACCCTGTTCATCACCAGATTGTTATTTACTATCTAAGTGTACATTAATTCTACAGGGATGCAAGCAGGATAGGATGTTTCTTCTGCTATCAAAGTGGATAACTTGGGGGGGGAATGCTTTTTCCACAGGCAATACTGGCAGGAGAGGAACATAAAATCAGTTCTTCCTTCAGCAAAAGGAAAGGGTTAAATAGGAATATTGGTGTTCGAATGGCACTCTGAAGCAAGATTTTTTTAAAAATATGGGTGCTAGCCAAATGCATCAGCCGAGAGTCACTTGCTTCAGCCTATCCATTTCGCTCTTGACTATTGTTTGCTGTTCACTAGATGACTGAAATAATCTCATTCTTTTTGGTTAATTGCTACTGGCAAATTGCTTTCATCTGCCATCACAATGATTCTTTTTACATTCTTGTACACTTTGACCACATTTAAATTGCTTTGAGATGCTGATAGGCTGTCTTTTTCAAACTACTGAGGAGATTCCAGGAAGAACAAGAGCTTCTAACTCATGCCAAAATGTTTAGAATACCTTTCCTTCTTCATGCTGTATTTGAATCCTTTCCAGCACAAACTGGATATCCTGGAATATTAGATTTAAATAGTGATTTCATAATGAGGTTATTTTAATATTGTTGATCTTTTTAATATTGTTGATCTCTGACAACTGATCTCACTCTCCTTCTGATTGGTTCTACTGTAAAACAGAATGGACAGAAATATGGACCAATAGTTGTCAATAAAAGGTCAAATCTATAAATGAAAGATTGGTCAAGAGATTTCTGGATGAAATTAAAAGTGCTGTGTTTTACTTACAAAGTCCTACATGGCTTGGTGCTGAGATATTTTTAATTAGTTAGGATTGTGTCCTAGTGCTTTTGTACTCTGATATTAAGACAAGTATGAATACTCTTTTTATATTCCTATTATTATATTATTATTGAACTACAGATACTGTATTTATTGTAAACCACTCAGAGCTGCTTGATTGCAGAAGTCTAATAATCTAACAAATATTTTTTTCCAAATTCAGAAGTTTTGGGAGAAAATGTTCCTTTTTTAAAAATATTTTATTAAACATGTCAAACAAAGCAAATAGACGAAGAAAAGGGAAGAAAGAGTAAAATACAAATGAATAAAGGATTTACAAATGCCATAAGTGTTATAATATTCCAGCAAAATTTGTTGATTGTGAATACTTGGTTATATTATATCATTAAAAGCCTGGAAATCACTGTTCAGTTGTAAACAAAACATCAATATCAGGAACCATGGCCAGCACAATATAAATCACAGAATACAATAAAATTATGAACTACAATAGATTCTATCCATATTACTTCAACCAGTTCTAATTTAGAAACCCTATAAAATAGAAATAGAGATTTTATGGGTATAGAAACCCAAATTTTTAATGTGGTATGAATTCATGTGTTATATTCTTTAATTCTTATTTTATGTTCCTTTCTGTACTTTGTTTAGTTTTTTCCTACAAAGTGTCCAAAGAGAGACAGACAGATAGAGAGAGCGATCCATGTAGTTACATTAGAAATGGTTTCCAATCTGATTTAAATTCTGTCAGTTTTACTTTTAAAGTAGGAAATTTTGCACATTGAAGCATATTCACACAGCTTGGTTAGCCATTCTGATGAAGTGAATGTAGCCATATGATATATAGTAATATAGGCTCACCCAATCCTTTGGTTCTTTGCTTACGCAATGTAATCGTGTATAAATAATGCTATTTAATAAAATGTTACTGTACTCATTTCCATAGGTCAGATTTCCATAGGTACTGGCTAGCCACCATGAGAAACAAAATGAAGACTATTAAGACCTTTGATTTTCTTCAGCAAGTCTTTCTAACATGTTAGTGGATTTGTTTCTTCATAATTTCATATTTCTTTGTTACCAACCTGAAAAGGGGGGGTAATTTAAACTTCTTAAGGGTTCCCCTTATGCTAGACTGCCACCTGTCATGTTGAATCTTCCACCCAGGATTTCTCCCTTTAGCCTAACTATAGAAAAAGAAAAGGACTTGCTTTGGATTTTCCTGCTCAGAACCCAAACATTCAGAGCAAATCTGGTAACAATCTTGAAATACAAAGGATAGCTTGGTAACCAGGCAGACTTAAATGTGGAGAAAGTATTAATGAGAAATTTCCTTCTAAAACCAATGCAGCCTAACCTCTGGATATAAAAGAAAGTTATCGAGAGGAGGAAAATATAGAGATAACAAGGGAAGGAGAAATGGACCAGCGAGAATTCCAAATAAAATCCATACAATCAGTTTAGCTAAATTAATTATGCATTACTTCCTTCAATAAGCAGTTGGGTTTCATTACGGTACATCTTCTTTACAAAGAGGATTGTTGGAAAGAGATCAACTAGGTCTCCTCCTTACATGTTTATAGGCAGGCCCCTACTGTTCGTCCTCTTTCCTTCTTCCTCTGACCCTTTTCTTCTATTTTATAAATATTGGGAATGGCGTAAATAAAAGCTAGCCTTTTTGTAGAGTGCTCTATTCCAGTTCTGACATCTTCAGTCTAGTCAGCAAATCAGGCATTATCTAAGGACTAAACCCACTATTCAAGCAATACTTGATAGAATTCTAATACTGCAGTCTCATTCTCAACTCTGCTTTTGTAGAAATGGGATTATCTGGGAAAGGCTCTTTGGGGAACAAAAGGTGAATTCCATGTGTTCAGTTCACTCAGCATGGAGTCAATTTATCAGATACTTTGGGGGCATTGAGGTAGCATACAGAAATAATTGTATTTTAATATTTAAATTATTGTATTTGGCCTGGGATATTTACGTAGATAAGAGCAATAATAAATACATAAGAGAGACTGACTGTACTCATGTGCAGTTTGTTTAATCATGGGGGTGTTGAATTAATGATAATTTAGTGAGGTCACACATTGCATTAATTATGGTTTACAAATTCTAATGACTGGATTTATGCAACACATTACACCAGAGCTAAACAAATCATATTATGGCTTGGTACAAGGTATGAAACCGCCCACTGCATTGTACTGCAATGAAACCACAAGTGATTGTGCTACCGTAGGAGTGTGCTCTGGTTCTCCCCCATTTAATGTTGTTACTAGACTCTTCATATTTCATACGTTAATCCCCAAATAGGAGCTCTAATTTTTTAAATATATCTTTAAACAGAATTTGAAATAGTCAAGTTTCTGTTGGATATAATTGTGAGCTATTGGAATTGTAGTCTTTTATAAAATGGACAGAGTGAATATTTCCTGTTATATCTAGTTTTACAAAAATTCATTCAGCGTTTTTGAGTTGATAGTTACAAGTCATTCATATAAATATATATGAATGACTTGTAACATATACATATATGTTTCGTGATACATGCTGACAGAAGCCTGTTCTGCATGAGAAATGAGTGCGCTGTACATGTGGAAAACAAGTTTGCTGAATGAGGATTTTCCATTCTATAGTAAACATTAAATATGTATTATTTTGCTGCCTATTTGCTTCAGGTTGTAGATTCAGTGGCTCTCTCTATGCCCTGGGGCTTCGTACATTGCTCTCTTGCTCCCTTGTTCCTAAATCCATATGGGTCATTTTGCTGGCCTGGGGAGAGACACTGAATTGATCTGGATTAATAATAATAATAAAGTAATAATAAAACAGCAGAATCCCAAAGAACGAGATAGATAACTTTTGTAAGTCGAGGACTACCTGTATTGCACTTCTCTCATGGATCTGTAATTAGTTTGTTGGATTATTTTGGGAGAAGAAAGTCCATAAACCAGATTTGCTTAGCAAAGAGGAAACTGAATTCACAGAATGCTTAATGTCACGCAGAACTGAACTCCTCCATGTAGAATCCCTTTATGGGGAGCTCTCTGATTTTGTCATTTGTCGTGCTTCTAGCACAAAATGTAGTTGATTAAGCTGCTTTTTTTTTTTGAAGCAGGTCTCTAAAGAGAGGCTATGGGAGGGAGAGCATTTGATCTCAATATATTTGATGGATAATTCCTCATTCCTTTAATGCATTTGCAATGCAAGATAATGGATGAATGTTTAACAGGTTGTATTTCCGATAGATAGTCGAGATGGAAAAATGGACTCTCATTATCCTGTGAATGTTTCTTTTTACTATTGAACTCTTTTGTTTCAATTGATCTCTGCATTTCCCCTCATTCGCTGCTCATTAATAATCCCTGAAGTAGCTGTTGCCTCCAGCCTTCTCTTCCTTGCCCAAGCCATCAGTCATCTCTTTAAACTGACCATGAATCCCTGCTGTGGTTGCACCATGGCTGAAATTGCCAAGAGCTACAATTAAGAGGAGGATTCTATTCGGCATTTATTTGCAAGCTGAATGCCAAAGCGTTACATGAGCAGAGGCAAGCAGCAACATTCACAGGTGGACATCCTTTCTGGATCCCTCTTTGCACAGTTTTATTTCGTTTTATCGAGCACCATGTGTGTTCTATAGTCTTGAAAAAGATGAATGCCTTATTCCCCACTCTCAGTTGCATATTCTCCATCTACCTCTACTCACACTATGAAGTGAAACAGAGTAGCCTTTCCAAAATTGGTACTTTCAGGATGTGTTGAGCTACAACTCCTGAAAGCCATGCTGGCTAGAATTATTGAGGTAGCTGACAAGCAATAGATTCAGAAAGATTGTTTAGAGCAGTAGTTCTCAACCTTTTCTTCACCATGGACTTTAAATACCTTTTGTGACCATGGACCATGGTCACAGACCACTGAGACTTAACTCAAGATTTAAATCATAACATTTCTTCAAGCCTTTACAGACCCCCTTTGAGGACATTGTGCCCCCCAGGGGTCAGAGGACCACAGGTTGAGAACCACTGATTTAGAGGATGAACATGTCTTTACAATTATTTTAAGCAGAATAGACCTTGAGAGCATACACGGAACAGTGGGAAAATCCAGGAATGTATCTTGGATTCCCCCCCCCCTTATACCTGTCTCTTTTTTACAATACCCCATTTCTCTGAATTTGAAGAATTAAGGACATACATTCAAAAACAAAAGAAAGCAAATGTGACAATAGTAAAGTATTTAAACCAGAATAATCGCCAAAATTAGCATTTATTCCTGAATATTGCATCTCCCTTTTACGTACTGGAATAGAGTCTACTTAGTGTAATATTGTTTTAGTTTTTATTCTCTACTCTTTTTTCCAAATATTAACTTTTTACCCACCTTATGAAAGTGATTTTCAAACACTGAGAAAGTGAACATCTGTTTAAAGCAACTAATCTTCACGTTTGCAAGGTTTTGATACTTCTGGGGAAGCAATGGCAGATTGCTTCCCCAGATGGCTTTGCTTTTAGTGGAGTCAACAACTGTGACAGAGCAAGGAGTTGACAAATGAATTGGCACCTTGAAATTCCTCTCTGGATAAAGGGGAGGGCCTTGGATCGGCCATAGTGCACCATACTGATGTTCCCCACTGTATAAAACAATGGTCTTTGGTGGGTTTTAGACTTCTGGAAAACAGGAGAGACAGCTTTGCCCAAGCTGCAGTTCAAAGCCTCCAAACAGACACAAGGTTTACCCACTTGCTCTCTTAGAAAGAGCCAGCATAGTCATACTCCACTCAGTATCAAGGATGCAGCTATAGAGATGGTCAACAGTATTAAGTATCTGGGGGTGCAGATAACTAACAATCTGAATTGGTCTCTCCACACCTCATCCTTAGTGAAGCGTGCAAACCAGTGTCTGCATTTCCTGCATCGGATGAGGAGAGCACATCTTTCTCCTTCTGTCCTGGCCACTTTTTACAGAGGCACAATTGAGAGCATTTTAACAAACTGCATCACTGTCTGGTTTGGTGGCAGCAGTGCCTCAGATAGAAAGTCCATACAGAGATTGGTAAGGAGAGCCGAGAAGATCACAGGAAGCTCGCTTCCTAGTATTCAGGATGCTGCTTATAAGCACTATGTGCTTAGAGCTCAAAGCATTGTTAGAGACCCCACACACTCACTTTATGGTCTGTTTCTGTTGCTCCCCTCTGGGAGGAGGTTTCGAAGTATTTCTAGCAGGACTACCCATTCTGTAATAGCTTTGTTCCCTATGCCATCCATCTGGTAAACTTGCAAGATTTGTTTTTCGCACCATGCACATGTATACATAATCCAAACTAGACACTGTGTTGTCTCTCTGGGTCATATAATATATCTGGGCATATGCATAATTCTGTATTTATTTATTTTTTTCATATTTATGTAGTGTATATCAGAGGTGGTGACCCTTTGAGAGCTGTATGCAACAAAATTTCATTTTAATGGAAAAAAAGAAAACAAACAGGAATTAGATTTTGAAACTGCTTATAAGAATCCTTCCTGAAGGTTCTTTAAAATTCTATTAAAATATATAAAGATTTTGAATCTAAATGTTAAGAAATCATCTCATGGGAAAATGTTGTGGATTAGACATAAATATAATAAGAAGAGACTTTGAAGGCTAGAGGCAGACAGAAAGAACTAAAGATTATAATTAAAGGAGAAGAGACTCATTAATACAAAGTGGAGAAAAGTAGTTTAATTTTCAAAGAATTCAAAGAACTCAGGGATATTTGGCAACAATGCACACAGAAATTTATTTTAAGAATTTCTGTCACTATAAAAATTAGTTTAAAAGAGGAGGCAGAAAAGGATATAAATGAGAATCTGTTTTGGATATGGATTTAAAAATGACAAGATGCAAGAGATAAGGAAAAAGATGTTACACGAGATTTACAAATGACACTGGCTGATGTCTTAAAAGGGGCATACAAATAATAATTCAGAAGAGTGACTTGGACAACTTTCTTATCCTGGGCTTACAAAAGAAATGTGTTAAATTTTTGAAGTAAATTTAGATAAGGATAAAGAGAAATAGGAAATGAAAAGAAATCAGCTTTTAGGCATTTTTTAAAAGGAAATAAACACCAAGATTTTTAAAAATAAAAAGAAGAAATATAAAGTTGGATTATTTGATCAATGTTAAAATATATGTGATATTCTTTTTAGTAGCTCTTAATGGGTTTCTCTTGTCAAGGACTGAATGATGAGGCTTTAAAGATTTCTTTATAAATAAGATATAGGAAGAAGGGATATTTGGTTGTGCAGTATTTTTTAGAGAAAGTGATAAGCTATGGTGTTAAAGTAAAGTATGTATTAAATTCATAAAAATGTTCCTGAGAAGAAGCAAGAAATTAATTCTTGGACACTATTTGAAGGGATTAAATATTAGGATTTTTAATATATTGCTGTTTTTGGTAGCAATAGGTTTTTTTAAATTAAGCTCTGATGAGATTTTAAAAAATTAATAATAGAAAAGAGATATGGGAAGTATAATTTTTTGTTGTATTTGCAGAGAAAATGATCAGTTATTGTGTTACAAGTAAAAGAATATGAAACTGATTTATCTGATTAAGCTTAAAATATATGTACTGTTACTTCTGGTAACTCTTAATGAACTTTTATTGATTAAGATTGGATAGCTAGGGTTTATAATTTGTTTATTGATGAAAGATGAGGTATGGGAGGAATAGATGTTTGGTTGAAATGTTAGAAAAGGTGATTAGATACTGAAATTGGTGGAACTTGTCTTGAGAAAGAAAGAGAAGTCATTTCTTTATATAGTTTTTCTTTTATTTATGTTGTTATAATTTTCTTTTTTCTCTGCACTTTTCATTTTTATTTTTTTTCTTAATTTGCATTAGTTTTTATATTTCTATTAATAAAAATTATATATATACACATATATACATATACATACACATACATACATACATACATACATACATATTCATATTAAAACTACAATAAAATCACTGTTTAATACTATGACCAGACAGCTAAAACAGCTGGCCATATAAGCAGGTCTTCTGACCACCGGCTTTACTCTGATGAGCAGGGGACTGATGAAGGCTAAGTAGTATTAAACAGTTTGTTTTTTATTTATCCCGGAGTTCAGTGATTTTATTGTAGTTTAAATATATATGTATGTATGTATGTGTATGTATATGTATATATGTGTATATATATAATTTTATTAATAGAAATATAAAAACTAATGCAAATTAAGAAAAAAAATAAAAATGAAAAGTGCAGAAAAAAAGAAAATTATAACAACATAAATTAAAGAAAAACTATATAAAGAAATGACTTCTCTTTCTTTCTCAAGACAAGTTCCACCAATTTCAGTATCTAATCACCTTTTCTAACATTTCAACCAAACATGTTTTGTTTGTGTGTGTGTGTGTGTGTGTGTGTGTGTGAGAGAGAGAGAGAGAGAGAGAGAGAGAGAGAGAGAGAGAGAGAGAGAGAGAGAGAGAGAGAGAGAGAGAGAGAGAGAGAGAGAGAGAGAGAGAGAGAGAGAAACATGTACTGTATTGTATTGTTTTGGTAGAAGAATGACTCAAAATCTTCCAGGGTGGATCAGGCTCCAGATATCAAAGTTTGCTCCTTCAGTTGAGGTCTATGGTTTTGGCCATCATAAATGGTTACAGCTGTATTCCTTTATAACTCACTTTTTAAAAAACTAGAATAAATTATTCTCATAGATCACTCCCATAAAATAGTTCATCATTCCCTAATTATAGATAGGATTCTAGCCAAAGAGTAGCAAATGAATTTTGAAGCAAGTTATTGGGAGCTCTCAGGCATGAACTCTGTAATTCTATCCTCATGTTAATACATTAAACATCCTGAAACTTGAACATAATTGCTAGATGTGAAAGGCAAAGCTGAAATTCCTAACGAATTTGATCAGTGTTGGCAGGAGGAAGATAGGAGCTTAAAGGTCCTTCCCCCCTCACTTTTGGTATTCTTTGGGGAATGGAGCCAGTTGTTTTATTTGGGTGAGGGTTGAACATACCTTGAAAATGCTGTCTGGGCCATAGCACGTCACCGCTCTGCAAAGAATTTTGTTTCTTTGCTTACCCTTAAAGTGCCTTTGATCTAGGTAGTTATTTCTGACTCTATAATTACAAGCTGCTGCCAAATGAGTAACTACTGGGTTTAAAAAGTAAAGAAAACAGTATCAGTGCAAGGCATAGAAACTGCATACTCCCAGAGATGTGGTTGCAATTATCTGCAGAGTTGCCGTATAACTATCAGGAAATTAGAAGAGGGAGAAAGAGAAAAATCAAAGATCAATTACTTGTCTGCCACAACAATCTCTAGTGGATCGGGCAGATAGTAACTAGGTAACAGCTTCTGATTACAAAACACTTATATGGTCAATCGGTACCGTGTAATTAAAAGAATATTCTGCTTTGGTTACAAGCATGGAGTGGCAAGGAGAATTAAAAATAATTATATTGTGGCAGTGGGATTTGGAAATCTTTGTTCTGGAAACCACACAGGCATTAACTTTGTTTAAAACATCTAAATCTGAGTTTATCAAACACTCTGGCCAGTTAAAGAACACAACTCATAAGCAACGAGACTAGCAGGCTGAACATTAATCATTCTGCATTCTACATCAGTGACTGACTGTCTGCCAGGGGCGTTGTGGGTGTTCAGAAAAGTCAAGATGGTGCCCAAATGGGCAAAGCAATATTATTTTAGGAATAGGAAATAGGAATAGGATAGGAATAGACAATCTTGATTAAGGGCTGATTAAGTCCAGAGTTTTGGTTCACTCAGAGACCTATTAGGTGCCATTAGTAGTTCATAAACACTAACTAGCAATTTCTTTATAGGGCTTACTATAGCAACTGAAGGTTAGGAATCAAGAGAAGAGGTGAGGCAAAGCTTTATTGTGTTTTGTCTTCCTTTTCAGATACGTGTGTAGCGTTACCCCCTCAGAGGCCACCAAAGCCCAAGTCCTCCCAGCCCCACTCCCCTCCCTCGTGCTCTGCAGCTGTGCTCTCAAGATGTTAGTAAAGTGTCTTTTCTAGCAGAAGCTCACGTAAGGTGAGGAGGTGGAAGACTCTCATCGTCAAAGGGGGGCTTTCAGGAACAAAGATGACCAGCCCCTAGCCCCGATAGTCAATGTGTGATGGTGTTTAACAGCCCCAGGCAGTCATAGAAGCATAGTCAATGATTTCACAGTGACCGTTTGAAAACAAGTGGGGTGGGGAAAACCCCAGCTCCAGGCAGCGATAGTAACAAGAAGGAAGGTAGTCAGCGTTCTGCAGTAACAGCTTGCCCCGCAACTCCCCACAATGTCTATAACTTGCACAAGTAACAATAATCAAAGTTCAGATGGCCGCTAGTCTCCAAAGCAGTAACGACCAGCCTCTCCTTCTCTTCTGTTGTCGCTCTCAGTCTCAGGTCTCGTCAGTGTCAAAACCCCTCCCCCCTTTCCTTTATTGTTAAAATCTGAATTAACAACCCCAGCAACTTTCTCTCTCCTCACTCTCTCTCTTGCCTCCACTTGGGATATTCCCCCTGCGAAAAAAAGCAGTAAAATTCCACCTTCTCACTCTCTCACACTCTCTCCTTCCCTCTCCTTCACAGAAAGGGATCAGCTAAAACCTCAAATCCCTCTTCGACTTCACCTGGTCTCCCTCTGACAACAGCAACAGCAACCACCTCCACCTCCTTTCTTTCCTCCTTTTTCTTTCCTTCTGCCCCATCCATGCCTGCCGCGCCCAAAACCGGCAGCAGCTGTCCAAGCTTCCCTCTCCCTGGGCAGGCTCCTGCAAAGCCTTTTAGCCAGCCCCGCTACACATGCAAATGGCCATCCAGTTCCTACTTCTGGGACCTAGGCTCAATTATTTCCAACCCGTCTTCAAAATAATGCTGAATTTTTGTTATTGTATCTATGTATAAATCAATATCTTAGAAAAAGTGAGATAAGAAAAATGGGGTGGAGGAGATAACTGGAGATGAGGTCATGAAAAAGTTGATAAAATAGATTAGCAGAAGAGGTGGGGTCAGTGGTTCATCTTTCATTGATTCCTGCCTGTGTATTGCAACCCATTCATCATATGAATTTTAGTCAATTCATGCATTGATTGATTTGCATACAGGAAAAATACAATATTTCCAAAGAGAATATATATGATTCTAGTGCCTTTCTTTTGATTCAGTGCCCAGTGATGCTGTCCTCCTTAGGTAGGGCATGATAAGCAAACCAATAAGTTGCTTCCTCTGGCTTTGCTGCTCTCACTCACCCATTGGCCACAGGGCTACAACAGAGATGGATCACTCAGTCCAGAGTACAACCACTGCAGGACTTGCCAGTTCATTCCCCTGCTTCTTATCTATTGAGGGAAAGTTAGTTTTACTGGCTGGCTCCTGTGGACTAGTTTATTTTGGGCTGTCTTTTTCTTTGGGGCAGGTGTCCCCAAACTTGGCAACTTTAAGACTTGTGGACTTCAACTTCCAGAATTCCCCAGCCATCTTAAAGTCTTAAAGTTGCCAAGTTTGGAGACACCTGCTTTGTCGGATGGTCCTATTCTTCTAGTCCTCCATGTTTTCCTTTGCTTTCCCGAATGTTTGTACACCTGGATGCCTTCATTCCTCCTTCCCACATTCTTTCTTTTGGCTTAACAAAGACCCTTCTCCTCTGCCTCTCCCCCCTGCACTATCATTATTCTGGTGCTATATTAATCAAAGCGAAAGAGAACAGGTTGTTCTTTGATCGTTACATTTCACTGTAGCAAGGAAGAATGGACACTTCAGCTTCCACAAGTGCAGTTGTGTTGATTGAAGCATTGTAGTTTCATTGTGATGTGCCTGCATTGAAACCTAAAGTGTCTGCAGGAGGGAGGGAAATTTTAGAGAACTAGGGCTAGGCTGATCATGCTGTAGATACTAAAGGAATGGCCACTGAAAGCTGTAAGGTAGAATAGAGTGATGAACCTCTAGAAGAGGTGGGAAAGCATGGGACAAAAGAAGGTCCATTGGCTTAACAAGCCATCACTGGATCAGCCACAAGAGAATTAAAAATGGCAGCTGCGGAATTACATTTAAAAACACAAACAGATTGAAGTCACAAAGTTTGCTTAGCATTTCTCTTCTCTTTTTCTTCCTTTACATAGAGAGCAAATACTTATTTCCAGATCTCTTCAGTAATGTGCTTTTTGGAAAGCAGGAATGGGAATTGGTCCCATTATTTCAATATTACACTATTTTGTAGTACTACTTTACACTCACACCCATTTCATTGTTTGTTCATTTCAAGTTCTATACAGCTTTTTTTTTAGAGAGGTTATTCCATATGAGCCTGAAAATGCCAATTAACCCCTCTCCAGTTCTACCAGGTGCTCACCTAACTTTGCCTTTGACAGAGGGGGGGAGGGGAGCAGTAATAAATGTTGCCCACTATAGGATGCTGTTTGCTAAAGAGCGTATTTGTACTATAGATGCAAAAATCAGAAAAGCCCATAAACAAAAAGAAGGAATTTTGCTCCCCCCTTTCAGAATTTCAGATAGTGCCAATAGTTGGTGAAAAAGGAAGCAGCTTTCTAAGCCTAATTTCCTAATTCTAATTTAAAGGTCATCCCCCTCCCATTTTTTCCCTTTAAAAAACTAGTATTCTTGTTCCCATCACTTCCTTCAGGAAAATAAAACAGAAATTGGTGTCATTTGAGGACTCAGAGCTAGTACATTCAGAGCCCAGCATAATTTTCTAGCACACATGTCATTTTGCATCTTCTCTGATCAAGTCTGTGTGGAATGTAAATCAAGGTTACAACTTAGTGTGTAAGTCAAGGCGATAACAGTGTGTTGTAGTTTTACCTAGTCAATTGTGGTTAATTCAGTTAAGCAGATAATGGCATTCCTTATTAGGTGAACATAATCTTACTCTATTAACATCTCAACCAAACCCTGCATTTTTATAGTGAGCTAAATTTTTACTTGGGGCAGAGTTTATCAGAAAAATATAAAATAATAATAAATGTAATAAAATATTAACTATAAATGGCAAGTTAAAATCAGCATGGGCATTACTTTAAGATTTATCTCAGAACAGATATCATCTTAATTTCCTCATGTTGTAGAAAATGGAAATATCTTTCTTTTGGGTCATCATTGCCATTTGCATTTTTTATAAGCACCTATATTTCAAAGAGCTTTTAAAAGCTGTTAACAGATTATCATGGGCACCTTTTTACTCAAAGGGTAATGGATTAAAAGTAAAGAGTAAAAGACTCTGACAATGAACAAAGTAAAACTATTGATTACAATCACATTTATATTATTTTATATGTACATCAGTTTTCCCCTCCAGACATGATGGACTATAAGTCCTATCATTGTCATGCAACATAATCTTTTGAGTACTTCTAGATTGAGAAAGACAAAGAAAAATAAATAAATTTCTGTAAATGGAATATTTATTGGGACTGACAGTTTACCTATATTGGTCGTGGGACTAGAGAGAGCTACCACATTTTCTAGAAATGATAGCAGAGCACAGGCTTCTATGTTTATGCAACATGCAAAGCCATGATGGGCCTAACCATGATTTGCTGAACAAACCAGTATTCCCTGGTTTCACAGGAGATACTAAGTGATAATACAATCATGCATTTTAATAAGTTGTTCAAGTCAACAATGCATAAATCTGTTGTTTCTCAAAATGACAAAAAATGTCTTCATACCTTTTACTGAAGCTTTTCTGGATGCCTCTGATGATAAAAAGATGCTGGGAAGTGACATCACAGTGGTGAGGAAGAGCAGTCAGTGAGGAAGAGATCATTGTCTCTTTCAACTTCACAAGAAACCCTGATAGGCTAAAGCACTGAATTTGGAAAGAAAACCACAAGGGTCTGCCTTTGGAGAAATGCTGCAGCTTCTGAGATCTTCAACATTTTACTTGGTTAGTATAAAGTGAGCAACACAGGTAACTCCAGGTGATGGACAAAATGCAGCTAAACTCTGGACCATTCAGTAGTATTTCTTTGCAACAGAGTATCCACAGGGGAGTTAACAAAGTCAAGATGACAGCTACAATCATGTGATTGAAGCCTTGCCCTCTTCCAGCTGTGTGGTCAGGGCTGCCATCTTGACTTTCTTGAACCTCCTAATACCTACTGAGTTCATTGCATGGAGGACAAATAGGCTGGGCTGTGTATTTTTTTCCCTTTCTTCTCCATTTCTGCTGAGGCAGATTTCCATTATCTGAAAGAACAATGCATCTTTTCCTGAACTGGTACAACCAGATGTGTTGGCCAAACCTCTAAGATAAGTAGACAACTATAGATATTCTTTGAAAAGGCTAGATCTCTTTCGAACTTCATATCTTCAGGTGTCTCATAGGAACAGTGCTTTCCTGGCTGGTCCTAATCAAGCCTTTTCTCCATGGGGGAAGGAGTATATTTCAATTAAGCATTGACTCCTGGAACTGTTTGAACAAGTCCACAGTTTTCTTGGCAACATTATCAAAAGTGGTTTGCCATTGTCTTTTTCCTAGGGCTGTGGGGGAGTGCCCAAGGCAGGATTAGAACTCCCACTAACTTGGTTTTTAGCCTATTGCCTTATCCACTACACCAATCTGACTCTCTGATCATGCCATACTTTTTTTTAACCCTTGTTATGTAGTGCGAAGACGAGTGTCACTATAGGTTTGAAATCAGAGAGTATGCTGGCTTTTCTGGAATACTTTACCAATGTGCATGTCTCCAGATCCTCAAGGAAGGATACCAGGCTGGGGATGATAAAGTTGTCAATGTAGTAGCCAAATAGCAAGCATAGTAAATGGGCTTCCAGCTATAATTCTTCCTTGTTTCTCTTTTCTCTGGAGAAGGAGAAAAAAGAGACCACGCATGACTTTTCGTGCCAAAGATTTGCCCGTCAGAGAAAGCAAGAGGCCTGCCTTGCACATCATGCTCTGAAGAGGCACTGAGGCAGCTGCCAGGCTCAGATAATCTTCTGAGAATTAGCAATTGTTCACTTGAATGTCATTTCCATCTTTAATTGGAACATGAACTAAAACAAAGCTGCATCCAAAGGCTCAGAAGTCTGATAAGCCTCCACTGGGGAGAAAACCTCTTTACCCTTTCAGATGTTTGGTATAAATCTGCAATGACCTGATAAAGCAGAGAATGCCCTGCCTTTGGGGAGAAATGGTGGTAATGGCATCATATAGAGCAGGGCTTTTTGACCTTTTCACCCATTGTACCACTTTTAGGATATGGCAACATCCGAGTACCACCAGTCGCCTAGCAAGGTGTCAAAAACTTGATGACCAAAAAAAGGAAAAAAGGAAAAAAGTGATAAAGTACAGGTAGTCCTTGACTTACAACAGTTCACTCAGTGACTGTTCGAAGTTACAATGGCACTGAAAAAAGTGCCCCCCAAGCCACAGCCGAACAAGACGCCTGCCTGCCCACCCAGCGGCGCTCTTCCTCCTATTGGAGGTTTTCATTGTTGTGAGCATTTCTGTTGGGGGATTGGCAGTGGGGGTGGGGTGGTGGGTGTTTGGTTTTTATTCCCCCCATCTGCTGGGTGGTTGCAGCAGGTTTTGGTCATTTCACATGACTCTGGGACACTGTGATCATCATAAATACTGTATGAATCAGTTGCCAAGCATCTGAATGTAAATCACAAGACCCTGGAGAGGCTGCAACATTCCAGCTGATCGGCGCATCTTCTGGGCTCAGCAGAAGCATCAGGATCAGCACCGAGCTCCAGCTGGAGCCTGGCGCTGATCCTGGCGCTTCCACTGAGCCCTGACAGTCCCAAAGAAGTGCTGATCAGCTGGAAAGCGGCACTGATCCTGGCGCTTCCGCTAAGCCCTGACAGCCCTGCAGCTCCAGCCGTCTCTCGCTCAGGCTTGTGCGGTGCTGCCACCGGTTCAGCTCATTCCCCTCCCCCGCTACCACTTTTCTAGGACGGTCACGTACCACCTGCCAGATGCCAATGTACCACATGTGGTACCCGTACCACTGGTTGAAAAGCCCTGATATAGAGATCCACTGTCCATCTCTTATGTGAGGGGAGGAAACAGTATTGCATTTGAAATGGAAATAAGTGAGGCAGCCATAGGAAAATCCAATGTATTTCATCAGAATTGAAAGACTGTGACTATGCGAAGTGTTTATGAATTGAGGCTGTGGCTTCCTATTTGGGATTAAAGCCTTTCTTTAAGTTGAACGGGATCCCCGAGAACCTCGTGGACATGTTAATGCAGCTTCTTAGTAATTGTATGGAAATTGTTTGCCATTGTCTTCTTCTGAGATTGCTTTCTAGGTCTACACCTCTTTGAAGCCATCAACCATTTGAAGGACTACCCTATTTGTTTTACCTAATCACAGTGTTCCCCTTCAAGATTGCATTTGTTGGGTTTCTATTTAAATTCTAGCAATTATATTTTGAGTATAATTACTATGTAACTATAAATTTTAATTGTAATAATTTATGAAATGTAGTATATTTTACCGTGATCATTTCCCCCATATATGCTGTTTTTTATTATACAAAATAAAGTAGAATACAGGAAATAGGAATAGTAAGCTCCATTAGGATTAGTATACATCTAACTATTATAAATGACAGCCAGTTTGCTGTAATTGTTAAGGCATTGTGCTATTAATCAGGAAACTATGAGTTCTAGTACTGCCTTGGACATAAAGTCAGCTGGGTGACCTTGGGCCAATCATTCTCTCTTAGCCCTAGGAAGAAGGCAATGGCAATCCACTTCTGAGAAATTTGGCCAAGAAAACTGCAGGGACCTGTCCAAGTAGTCTGAGAATTGAAAGGAAAAACAAAACAAAACAGCATAATCTCCCACGGAGAACAATAGTTTATAATTCTGGACCTGCCCCATAATTGACATCATTCTATTGCTGCCACACCCTTAGCAGCCCTTAGTTGCCAATAATAATAATAACAATTTAAAAAGTGCAAGCCGCTGGACAAAAAAGAATTCCCTGTCACTGTTATAAATGTTACATATCTATACACCAGTTTCTCCCACCTGATTGCTTCCAGATGTGTTAGATTATCATTCTTATCATCCATAGCCAGCATGCTAAACTTTGGGGTCTAATCCATTTAGAGTGAATCAGTTTGGAAAAGTATGATGTAGCTGCCCGTCCAGGATGGGAAATAAGCAAAAGAGAAGATTGCCAATCACAATATATAACATTTCTTCGTGGGTATAGCCTCTGTTTAAAGCTCTGGGTGAATCAATAAGGGATGAGGATACCATGGTAGTAGAAGTCTCACTCCTCCCCTAAATCAGTGGGATTAGAAACTTCAACTTACACACACAAAAAAGAGAGCCAAACATTTCTTAAGGAACCAGGAATACACTCCTTCCTATTGTTGCAGGATATAAGACTTGAATAATAGCAAATTTAGGAGGAAGATTGTGGGAAAACAAGCCTTCTCAGCACTATTTTTCCTATGTTGGCTCTATTTATTGGTCTTTACACAGTTCAAGTTTGTTTATATGTGATATTTCCAATCTGCCCTATCAGATCTAGATTTCCTATATATGTAAATATAGAAATGCCTAATTAGACATCAATACATCCATTGCTTATTTATTCACATGCTGCATTGTATACTACCTTTCCTTCAGGACCTCAAGACAAGAATTCATAGTGCTCCATATTATCTTCATAACCAAGCCTTTGTGACTAATTCACCACTGATGCTGACAGTGCAGATGAGTCATGCAAACATTGAAAATTGTGGTGATTGATAAACCATAATTCAATTAACCAGGGGCAAATTCATTCTATAAGTACAGGCAGTGACTGGTCTGGAAATAGTTTCTTGGCTGGGTGGGAAGTTTAATCTGAGTCTGCCAAGATACCATCACACTGGCTCTTTTACATGTTATATTCTCATGCTACTTTCCTTTTATTCCATTCTCTGCTGCCAGGCATTCACTATTCACATTTTTTTGTAATCAATAAGCCATTTCATATATAGATTTGTCTTTTTTGCCTATATAATTCATATTTGCAAAGGTTCGGCTGATGCATGGATCCTGTGACAGATATCAGATTCTTGATCTAAATACTGTGTAAATACTCATTTATAGAAACTGACTGTCAGATTGTTATCAGTCAGAAAGAAAGGGGTAACAAATTAAATAATAAGTATTAACTATTTAACACAAGGGTCCCCAACCCCCTGGCTGCAGCCCACTACTGGGCTGTGGCCTGTTTGAAAGAGGGCCACAGAAGAAATGGGCAAGCACACATGAAGCTCCACTTGTGTGAGTGGAGGCCACTTGCACTCACACATGAAGCTTCATTCATGTGCCAGCGCAAGCATTCTCCTTTCAAGCACCCTCCACTTGCACAAGTGGCACTTCGCACACAAGTGCCTGCTACTCGTGTGAGTGGAGCTTCACACATGAGCACAAGCACCTTGCACTGTTATGCAAAGCTCCATTTGCATGAGTGGAGGGCGCAAGCGAACACCACTAGCACAAATGGAGTTGTGCACGGGCGTATGTGTGCCTGCCACTCACACACACACATCCTTGCCGGGCTGGGCTGCCAAGCTGGAAAGGTTGGGGACTGCAAAACTCACACAATGCAACTCTGGATCATGTACGATTTATATCGTACATCAATATAAAACCAAATTCAAATACAATTAAATTACAACAGTAATTAATAGATAATTGGGAACCATCATATGCATTACACCTCACAAAGTAGAATTTCCTGTCATCCTGGCTGTAAGGCTCGGGGGGGGGGGGGAATCAAATTTTTAATAACTTTCTAAAAGCCACCAAAGAAGGGATTGTCAGGGATGGGGAAATCATTCTAGAGCAAGGGTGTTCAACCTTGGCAACTTTAAGAGCTGGGGCTTCAACTCCCAGAATTCACACTGGCTGGGGAACTCTGGAAGTTGAAGTCCACAACTCTTAAAGCTGCCAAGGTTGGACACCCCTGTTGTAGAAGATAGGTCTGCAACACATCCCCCAGGCATTAGGGGCCAACTGATGGTTCTATGATATGCTTGGCTTTCATTTTATTGTTTTGTATTGTTTATTGTTATGTGTCTTTCTTTTTTCATTTGTTTGTTTTTCTGCTGTGTATCACCCAGAGTTACAGTCGTTGAGTTGAATGGCCTTATAAACCTTATAAATATATCCTGTCAAGTGAGATAGATTGAAGGAAAGGATCAGAAGTGTGACTGTGCAGGTAGACCTCATTTACTGACTACCTGTCATTAATGACTATTCAAAGTTATAACGGTGCTGAAAAAGTAACTTTATACCTTGTGCATTTTCCATTTCATTTCAGCAATATATCTTTTCAAGTCCTTTAGGCTAGGTCAGCAAATCTTTCCACTGCCCACTACGGACATCTTGAAGATGTTTGATCATGTCTATTCTGTTTTTACCATTCATCCTTGTTAACTCTTAAAGGGCCACCGGCCAGCATTCCTGGTTTCTTCCTTCCTGTTTCCTTGCAGTCGCCTAATTTCCCAGGACAGGTCATGCCCTGGGTGGGGCCTGATTTCTTCAGCTGGGGTATCTCTTGCCAGTTTGGTGCCCAGGGTTGGAAAGCAACAAGAAAAGAAGTGAGGTGTTGTTCTGCCCCATCAGCACATGTATTGCTCGCACAGCAGAGAGCCCCAGCAGGAAGCCACTTGGAATCAGCAGATTGGAATGTTGTGAGCTTGCAGAGTGTGGTTTCAGCGAGACGTTATCTAATGGAGGAGGAGGGCGGATTAAGCCAAACCCAGAGCACCAGCTTTCAATTAAACCAAGGGAATGTGCTGTCTCTTCATCTGATGCAGTAAAAATATCCAAATTGGCTCCTGATGGCATCTTCTTGGGTACAAATGCCTGTTAGTTTGAATCCTAATCCAAATTCCTCCCATGCTAATCAATGCTGCAGACAGCAGCTGCAACCTCTTGTTTTCAGTATTACCAACATCATCTATCAGGTACCAATGGCTACTGGCTTCATTACAAAAAAAAACACTAGAAAATATGCTTTTATTTAACTCCTTTTTCCTCCTCATCCCACACTGATTTCCATAATGCAGACAAAGTTGCTGAAAAATAGCACAAAGATGCACAGAAGAATGCCTGCAGAATAATAGAGCATTGTCTACAGTAATACTTGTTGGAGCTGAGAGCTATAGCACAGCAACCAAATCAGCAAAAAGATGGAGGGAATCACACATCCACCCATCAAAATTTCAGTTGTTAGCTAGAATACAAAATGTCAAGAGGTTTTTTTTTGAGGGAGTAATAGTATTTCTGTTTTCAAAATAAAAAAAATATTGAAAAAAGGAACAATATAGTAAGAGCAAATGATCTAAAAAATATTTCAATAACAAGTGGGTATTTTTATCTTTGTATTTGTTTTACCAGGCTGTCAGCCGCCCTGAGTCCGTAAGGAGAAGGGCGGGATAAAAATCCAAACAAATAAATAAATAAATAAACAAGGGGAGAAAAGGGAGGGGAGGGTAAAAATAAACTCATAGATAGGTTCTCACTGAGGTAAAATTATCCTCAATCTCCAGCCAATATCAGATTCTCATGGTTTTTTAATGTTAGCTAAACAAGGAAACAAAAGGGAAATTTTCATATAAGTTTATTTACTCATGGGGCTTAGAAATATATAGGAATTTCTCTCCAGAACTGCACCAAGCACTGTTGGCTAATGTTACGAGGAACTGCAATGAAAAAGAAAATTTGTTACAAGGTCAGTGTGTTCAGGAATAAACCAGCAGATTTGAAATATTGTCCCAATACTGTATAGGCTTTTCTAAAAGTATCTCAATGCAAAGGTAACTGATTTATGTGCAAGTAGGTGTACAGTACTTAGAAGAAGTGGACCATAAAGAATATTATCAAATTCACACTTGACAAGTTATTGGTTCTAAGCTCTCTCTCTCTCTTTTTTTTAAAGGGGTACATATTGAATCATTCTCTTAGGAACACTGGAAAGGCTGAAGAGCCATTCACCTTGCAACCTCCTCTAACATTTGTCTGCAGTACTCTCTGCTGCCGGGCAAGTGCATATTTGATCAAACTCATAATTGTGCACAAGAATCTTACTTCCATGAGAAGAACAAATCTTCCTAATCCTGAATAGCCTGAAGGATGAGAACTTTGTAATTTTCATTTTCACTAATATGAAGGTACTAATCTTACTCGTTGCATTCTTTCAATTTTTAAGAGCCTTGCCTCCATAATAACCTGAGGCAGGGAGTTCCAATGGGTTACTTGTTTTTTATTTGCAGCTATTTACCCTATTTACTAATTGTTACAAACCAGGAGAAGTGATAATTTAAAACTTCACTGGCAGACTCCTTCTTCCGAATGTTATCCAATAAAATATACTAACAGCAGTCTGTACTGATGCTTCTGGCACACCAGTTCTGAATTTTAGTCCTTCTGTCAAGAATCTTTTCCTTCATCTCAACTCTTCCCTCCCCTTTCTTTTTTAAGCACTATATTTTATACACTGTGAATATTTGTTGTTGATAATTTGCACATCAGAGGTATGTTTACTCTACAGAATTATGTAATGAAGAAATTAGATTCTCCTAATGTTCAATTTTCATAATGTGTAATCAGGGTGAACAACCTGTCTACCCAATTTCAATTTTGTGGAGCCCAGAGCACCCTAGAAAAGGTGTGGCCCTGTTTCTGATTTTGCTCAGAAGAAAGGATTGGAAAGATTTGAAAAAACTTAAAATATGCATTTTGTTTTTGAAAGTTAAGATTCTACCAGGCTTAAACCACCTGTTTTTCTCCTCATATTCTTCCATTCTCCCCCTCACCAACAAAGTCCAACATTTAGGGGGCTTTGATGTCATAAAATCCCTAGCCACCATCTCTGTAGCCTTCCAGCCCTAAGAAAGTTTCCCACCCATGAATAATTGCTTTGATGGAAGGCCCCCTTTTTGCATGACAATATCCTAGGCAACAACATGGTTTGTGGCTCAGTATAAGACCAAACTCATGTTGACATCTCTTGCCTTCTAAAGGCTATATACTGGCTATACACTTGTTATGTTGGAATCTTGGACCAACTGCCACCATCTCCAGCTAGAAAGTCAAAGATTAGAGAAAGGTGTCTGAAGATGCTTCTTGTTCTTGCCTTGTTATAAGCTCTTGTGATAGAAGGCAAGAAGGCCAGAAATGGAGACTTTATGGTGTGTGGTTAGACTCTGAAATTCTTTTCTAAGAAAGATGTACTTTCTTTTCAGTACTAGACGAAAGCCTGTGCCCAAGCTTTTTGATCTTTGTTTCTATACTGCCAAAGGATGACTCCAAGAATACTCCTTCGAAATATTTCCCACTTCCCCATTATACTCCCCTCTGCCTTTATTTACAAGTAATATTTAATGAATACTGTAATCATGATGTTGATCTTTTCTGGGCCAATTCTACCTATGGAGTCTCAATAGCAGATGCTAAGGTGTATAAAGTGGAGTTGTACCCAAACCAAGAGATTCCTGCCCTTGGTTACATGGAAGTTTTATTACTTGACTCATTAAAGCTGACTGGGTTAACACATTGCACTAAGATTTGGTTCTGTATTAAATTTATTAGAGACACCAGATGGGATTGCAAAATTCCAAGTGACCATGAGAGGGCAGAAAAGTGAGGCATAAAACCAAGCTCTTCCCTGCCACCTTGTGATCAACTAATTTTTGCAGTCCAGATTTGGTAATCTTAGATATATAGCTTATTTTTCTGCTAGGATGGTATACATGAAAAAGTGAATGACCTAAAGTCACCCACTGAGTTTCTATGGCTAAAAGTGAGAAATTAGGGAGGGTATCTTCTGAGCCTCTTGCTCCCATACTATCCAGCTCTGGACTGTGCTGTGACTGTCCCCTAGGCAGCATCCCTGGGCTCAGCCTTCCAAGGTCATTCCCACATACCATTACACCACTGCACCACAGTAGTATGTTTGACTTTGACTTTGATCCTGTCTTCTCTGAGTCTAACTACTGTGGTCTGTACACCATGAGCTATGATATGAACCAAGTCAAACGTAATTTAGTCAAACAATAAATAAGCAAACTACTATGGCTTAGTAAAAGTATAAATCTTGGTACTGTTTACTTATTGCATAGATATAATGATTAGAAGTTAAAAACACAGATACATCCCAGCTCCAAATATCAAGCAAAAATATATTTTCATGATTTAAAGGAAAAGGCGTGTATCACATGTGAATAGAAGTTTCACTGGCAATACCCCTGATAGATTCAAGCCTATTGCAAAGTTTAGGTTGCACACAGTTCATCTGGAAGAAAAAAAACAATAATTCCCACACCAGTGTGGTTACATTCCTGAATAGCTAGACAAGCCAGACATGCATGGATAGTCATAAGACAGTGGTTTGAATTTAATCTGAATGAATCTGACCTCAGTATTTTCCCTCCCCTTCTATATTTTACATACAATATGGTGAAGATATTTTGTTTAGAAATGAGATAACTTTTTTCCAGCATTCCAAGCCCTTTTATAACACAATATTTAAAGCCTCAAGTCTCAGTGAATGTAGAATATCTCATTGTCACTGACTTGGTAATATGCAGGTTCCTCAGAAAACAGCAGTGATACTTGAGTAAATTTGAAGAATCGGGTTTTCCTATGAAAACCTGGTGGTGTTTTTAAGTCTGCAATTTACAATTATCTTCATTTTCTCTTGCCCTAGATTCTCCATTACATCTGTTTCATATATTTATCTTCTCAACTCTTTCCCTTTCTAGACAATGAATTTTAGAAAGAAGATACTTGTGGAAAAAATATTACCATTTCATATCGCTCATAGAATATTAAGGAGAGGAAATGAAAGAGGATGTTACAGGTGATCTCATCTGCACAGAATATTTACTTCATTTTTTATTTATTTGTCATGTGCATACTCTGTGTTCACTTAGTTCAGATTATTGCATTAAGATGTAACACTTTTTTTTTAAATTCAACCCTTAAACTAAAAATCAGAGAGTGCTAATGTCCTGGCCATAATTAGAAGCCATAAGATTTGAATTATTGGGACTTCTCTTTCCCTATTTCTAGATGTGCTTCTGATTAAGTGATGGTTTATAAAAGACCATTCCTCATATTATACCAAGGTTTATGTTAGGGCTATGTCTGCATTAAGATATCCAAGTTCTTCATAAGGTATATGTAACCAAGGAGAGGGGATGTAACTGAAGCTGCTCTATAATGAGGCTATGCTGTCTGCTTGTACTTAAAATTTTGAAATGAAATGTCGAAGAAGGTAACAGATATTCAAATTAGGCTGCATGTGGTACTGGGATGGATTTTGGCTGCCCCTACGAATTTCAGTGTACTCTGATCCTTAAAAACAAAGACAATGAATGATTTATCTCCCATTTTTGAAAATATAAAATCTGGGGTTGTCACTTTTCTATTTTCTTATTGAGAAGCAAAATCTTGAGCTTCTTTTGTATATGTAGAGAGAAACTAGACTGTTTTATAGTAATGTATTTGGATATAATTTCAGATGTGCTTATTATTAAAATTTACCTGCCAGCATTTGTTGCTTAGGATTACAGGTTTGTCTATGAAATAATATTTATGCTGTGCATTTCCGTCCAGTACTTGATTATGCTAGAGTAATTTTACAAATTTCTATAGTGGCCTTCTCCACAAAATACTGTTTCTTGAAAAATTCTCACTTGAGGGCTGCAGGTGGAGGGACAGTCCTAGAAAAGGGGCCAGATGATCCCACTTTGATTACATATTATAGCCATAAGCTTACAATTCAAAGCAATTTTGCATGCTACTGGTATGGATTCCATAGATTTCTAGGCAACAAATGCCAGTTCAGAAATCACAAAATGTCATTGCCTTGGGATGGAAGTAGTACTTTGTGTACACATGGTAGGAAATTTTAGTTCACCCCATCTCCCACCATCTCTCAGCCCATTTTAGTAAAGTGTTGGATGGAATGATAGCACTGAAAATTATGAAGGCGGCAGAAGTTTGCCACCACATTAAGCAGAAAAGCACAAAGAAACTTTAGCAATTTAGTTTCTATTACTTTTATGAAGGGAGGAAAGGGATATGGGTTTAGGCATGGACCTGAGGGGAGAGAAGAGACATTTAGTTACTGGGTGGCAAGTGAGCATTGCTTGGTTGATCATTCTATGCTTTACTGTTGGCCAGAAAGGTGAAAGACTGATTTTCTGATAGTTCTGGGTGAGTTCTAAATTTGCAAACATTCCTGCGCTGATAGCATCCTGAAGTCTGAATCTAACTGGAAATAGTCAAAATAACCGAGTGCAACCTTGGATGTATTTTAAGCTGGTTTCAGTTTAAGGGCTGAGAAATGGAATGACTGGTCATCTGAAGGAACCCACTGACTATCTCAAAAAGTCCACTGTGTACTGACCCCATAATAGAATTTGGAATATTTCCCCTTTGACTTCAGATTCTGAATAATGACCCATCACCACTCTCATCCTTCCATCTGTGAATGCCGGCATCTTTGGGGTGGAAAATTCCTGATCACTAGTAGGATGGCAGGAAAGAATTATAATTTTATGTATCTCATTACTGCCATCTAATAGCCAGATTTCTGCAGCTCAGATTTGCTAGTTTTAACATCCACCACCCATACACTTGGAAAAGATGGGTCTTAGCACTACAGTTTTAATATACCTCAGTTTGCTTTCCTTCTCCCATATTATTGTCTCCCAATTGTCAGAATGATTCCTGAACATCATTCTGAGAATCTCTTGAAGGTACCAAAGTTGGATTACATTTTGCCTTCAAGCAGAATTGCATTTCCAACATATGCTAGAATCTTCTTAGGAGGAGGAAAAATAGATGAATTATAGAGAAAGAATGGAGGTAATGGAAGATATAGATTTAAATTCATTCTCCACATGATAGGGAGAGAAAGAGGGTGGAGTGCATGGTGAAAGTCTGTTAGAGTTGTGGGTGGAAGCAGGACTGGAATGGCAGGAGTATTGCAAGGGCATTATCTGAAGGGCAAGGTGTGACAGAGCTGACTATCTGGGAGTCAGGTGCATTTAACTCACAGTATTACAGGCTGCTGACAGGTTTTCTGTTTTCCACTTACTAGAATTATTTTTGAAGAGGCCTATCAAAATTCATCACCAAATATAGTGTAATAAGTGAAGTGTTGGCCATGTTTCACCTCAGCTATTCACTCATAGATGGGATTCGTGTTTTACACAAAACCATGGTTTGCTGAACATACTACAAGTAGCTGTGATCACATAACACATTAATCCATAAATCAAAAAGTAAATGAATGGTTCAATGCAATATTTGAACCAGGACATTATGTACTCTTAAAGCAATTAGTGCATTTTTGCCTCTCTGAACTTTCATATCCACAGTAGAGAAACAAAAAAGATGTGTCTTGCCTGTGACAAAGATTTTCAACACTCTTAAGTGGTATCTATATAAACACCAAGTTCAATGACCTTCCCCAGGGCAAGATTAGTGAAAATGCCTAGAAATAGAGGAAAAAACATTGTACAGCAGGGAGGACAACAGCAGACACTTCATATGTTGTTTTCCTGTGGCAATGATGACATCGTCTTACATTGCCAGAATAAATTGAATTATTAGTTACTGTATTTCTGTTTCACTTGTCTGTTGTTGTCACTTTTGGAATTGTTCACAAGGCTAAGTGGGGTGCCTCATAGATGTGTTTCTCATATTTGCAAAACTTCCGCTGGCTCTCCAGAAGCCCACACAGGTGAAAGCTAGCCTCAAATAGTCTGACAGGCTGGGCTCACTGCCAGGTTATCATACCAGCTCTCATCTGGAAACATGCAAACTTTTAAGATGAGCTCTACGTAAGGCAAGCTATCCATCTATGCATTACTTGGTAGTGGGAAACATTGATCTAAATGATTTTCTCCCATCCAAAATTCTACCGTATTAGGAAATCGAGAGGTCTCCTCACTGAATGTTGGGTCAAATAAGAACTGGTGAGGAACATCTCAGTTCCCACCATCCATTTTAGGCTTAGAAATGTAGACCAGCCACCTGAAACTCTTGCAAGCAGCTTTAGGTTTCAGCTTCATGTGCGCTGCTCTGGTAATTAGTTCTTTTTTCACTTCCCTTCTGCAGTGCTGTATCTGGTACGCATGGGTTGTTCAGGAGAACATAGTCATTCAATTCCTTTAAATGTTGACTGTTGAGCACTTTAGATAGAACTGTGGAGACTTAAATAAATAGCTGTTCAGGATTTCAGAGGTGTTTGCCTTAGCTCAGTTAGTATCTTTGAGAAGGAGTTGCTCTCTGACCAAGATCCCTTTGCTCCCACATTCAAATCAGCCTTCCCCAGTGTGGTGCTCTTTCAATAGGAATAGGAGGATCTGGAGGATCTCAGGTTGAGGTAGCAAATGTAGTGCCAACAGTAATAGTTCCCTTGGGTGCAATCCAAAAACATCTGGAGCACTTCTTGAACACCATCAGCATTGACAAAATTGCCATCAGTCACTTGTAAAAGGCAGCTTTACTTGGAACAGTTTACATTCTGTGAGGATACCTTTAACACCATCAAGCAACATCTGTCTATCCCAGATCCTTGGGAAGGACTTGATAGGAGGATAAAAATGCCAAATCCAGTCTAAACATCTGACTTTGCGACTAACCATAATAATAATTTATCTGGCCTGAGAAAGTCACAGACATGGTAAATGGATTTAATGTCATGTTAGTGCAATGTTCCCCAGAAAAAAATCAAAAAGTAAACAGCTGCTTCAGATGTATTCTTATTGCAGCTAAATTATCTCATGTTGATATTAACTAAATCAATCTGTGCAAGAAAAAAGGATTCACATATTTTAGGAAGAGAAAACATGCAGGTTAGAAAAAAGGTTGTTTTCTTGTGGTAGAGTTTTGGACTATCATTCAGGCCTACAGTGGAAGAAAATAAATGCTATGTTATCCAATATCTGTGATGTCGTGTTGCTTTTAACGATGAATGTTGTAATCTTAGCTCCTGAACTCTGATGTATGCAGAAACAGGTGCATTGTGTACAGGTGTTGTGCAAGCTCACCACCTCCTTCAGGCACCTGCAATCATTTCACAGGTGTATCTGTTGGAAAAGTATCTGGCACCCTATCTGGGGCAGTCTTTCAAACTGTGCCAAAAGCTTGTATTACTCTTCCACTTGGGAGATCCTCATTGGTGTTGTTTGCCATTATGTCACTTGTCTTTATTCCCATCCTCATGAAGATGTTCGTGATCAAAATAATTGGGTCAAAAAAAATTGCACTTTGGCAACCTCAGATCGATGTCATGATTTATCGCATGCCCTTAGCTCACCCAGCTTTTACAGGTTGAAGCAATGTATAGATCATTATGCCATGGAGTCACTATCACACACTTCGTACTCAGCCATGTGTTAAACCATGACCTACCGAAAACTATAATTATCTGGGTTTATGAAGGAAATGGTTGGATTTACACATCATGGTAAGCCATAAAGAGGTTTCTTTGTTTTTGGCTTAATGTATTCAATAATCCCAGCCATCTTTTCAAAGAATGGATCTAGAAAGAGATTTACTCTACGTTGTAACCTGTTTTTCTTTTGGAAATATTTAACACAAATTTGTATATCTCTACAGGTCCTCTTTTTTTTATTCCATTCAATCATGTCCAATTCTTGGTGCTTCCTGGATTTTTTTCAGAACTGATTTGCTATGGGCTTTCTCCTAGGTCTGAGAGAAAGGGACTGGCCCAAGGTTACTCAGTTAGCTTCATGCCTAAGCCAGGACTATAACTCATAATCTCCTGGTTCCTAACCCGATGCCTTAACAAGTACACCAAACTGGCTCTACAAATGACCAAATAGTTTTAAGAGTGGTACTTTGAAGCAAAGTATTGCTGAGCTTAACTAGAAGGTTCCCCCCCCCCGACTCAATTATTCATCAATTCAGAAACCACCAGAAAACTTGACTTCATTCTCCAGAGGACTGCTGCTGCTTCAGAAAAAGTGTAACACACTGATGTGATAGACCATCATCTGCAAAATTAAATAGACACAAATTCCCCTATGATATCATGGTTAATGTGTCATTCCAGAACTGGAAAGCGATGAATTTGAGTCCTGCCTTAGGCACAAAGCCAACTGGATGACTTTGGACCAGTCACTTTCTCAGCTCATGGAAAGAGGCAATGACAAACCGTTTCTGAAAATCCTTGCCAAGAAACCTGCATGAACTAATTCAGGCAGTAGCCAGGTATCAATACTAATTCAAAGCTACCAAGAAAAAAGTATGCATGGGATTCCTAGAACACCCCAGAATTTGATACTGTAAAAGTACATGTTAAAGTACAGGAGTTAATTATGACAAGGCATGTCTTATATCTATATACATATATACTGATACTGAAAATCAATAACTTAATATACAAGTTATTGATCAAAATCTATATAACTTGCCAGTTTTGCTATACCTATTCACCTAGCAGTAAACTTAACTCAATTTAAAGATTATTTCTGATTATACACATTCAACCTACAAAATATATTGCGCTATAATAAATAAACTTCAGCTACTGTGTGGCAGTTTGTAATTTTTAATTATAAATACAAATAAACCTGCAAAGATGTATTACTATATAAACTCAAATGAGTTAAAAAAAATCTCATAAAAACAGGGAAGAAATTTCCAGTCTCTACTTAATTAGGTTCGTCATTGCCTTTGTCCATGTGCTGTGTTAGCTATTGTTTAAATATGGTTTGTTGACTCATCCATAATTGCTAGGTTCCCACAACATGCTAAGTGATAACCAATATGGTATTGGCTGGCTTCATACCAATCAGACAACTATATTATGGCTTAGAACAATATGTGAACCTAGACAATATTATCTCAGTTACTTGCTAAAGCATGGAAAGCACATTGCTAGCCTTCTGGTCGAAGACATTGCCAGTTTCAGCCTGAAAAGATTCCTGAGCTCCCATTTCACTGTAGTTTTGGCTTGACAAGCCAAATTTGTCATAACTTGCCTGACCTTATGCCCGCAGGAAACTAGTAGAAGCCATGATGATGTCCTATGAACATCATGATGCCATTGCTCAAGTGATGCAAAATAATTCCTGTCATTGGTGCCATAACACAGATGACATATAACAGTGATGGCGAACCTTTTAGAGACCGAGTGCCCAAATTGTAACCCAAAACCCATTTATGTATCATTGGGTGCTGGGTGGGTGTGGCCCATTGGGTGGGCATGGCCGATTGGGTGGGCGTGGCTGCGGTGGTAATGGCAGACTAGGTGGGACTAATTAAAGTTCAATCAATCAATCAAACTTTGCAAGATCTTTTTTTTTCCCCGAGAAGTTGAAATTGATTGATTGATTGAATCTTTTCTTTTTTTTTGCACACGGCAGTGGAGGCCTAAAGTGAAAAGGTTTTATAAAACCCAGCTGAAGGCCTAGGACTGGGGCGACGATGCGCGTGCCCACAGAGAGGGCTCTGCGTGCCACCTGTGGCACGCGTGCCATAGGTTCACCATCACAGACATATAATATTCAATATGCATCATTTGCATAACGATGCCATAACATCTGTGATGCTATTTACTCTCTCCTCCCCCTGCAGACACCATATTGATATCTATATGAGGCATTAGGCCAACCATTTCCAGGGTGGGTAATAATTATCTTGGCTGAGAATGTGAGGTGTATCCATGCATAACTTTACGGTATCAGTTTAGTGAAGATAGAGTTGACCATTGCTTCTGGTTCATATCTTTCAAACTAAGTCAGCTATGGGCTCTATCAAACAAGAAATATCCTTATTATTAATAATAATAAGCTAACTAGGTGGTCCACTGTTTCTTCAGCTTCTTTGCAGACATGATATTTGCCATCTGTTGTTGCCTTCTCATTTGTGGCTTTATATATATTTATTCTCAAGGCTTGGTCTTGTAAAGCCAGAATTAGCCCCTCTGTCCTTTTCTTCAAATTTTCCGCTCTTAGCCATTGCCATCTTGTTGTTGTTGTTGTTGTTGTTGTTGTTGTTGTTGTCTGCTTTGCCCGCTGGATTTTTATGTACTGGCCATGTAATATTTTGTCTTGCCATGTATCTTTTCTATTTTTCATTTGATCTCTCTTGTAGGCCTTTATGGCTTCTTCAGTATTTCATAGAGATAGTCCTTGACTTACAACTACAGTTGGGCCCAGAATCTCAATTGTTGAGTGAAGTGGTTTTAAGCAAGATGTTTCCTCAATGACTGCAACCCTGGCACACTCGATTTCAGTAATTACGCAACCATATGGGACATTATGCAGAGCACGGGGATATCTCAGGAGGTGGGGGAGGCCCTGGGAAGCCTGGGGCCAAGTAGCATGCAGAAACCTGCCTTAGGCTGGGAGGCATTGGCCAGCCCTATGGCCCACTAGTGGGCATGAAGCTGTTGTAGCCCTAGTGGCCTCACCCAGCCACAACCTTCTCTTCACCCAGCCACAACCTGGAGCCCTTGGCCAGCTCCAGGGCTACCAGCATACAAAGCTTTAGCTAATGATGGCCTTCATACACATCAAGATCTTCCCAAGAACCTAGGATGTCATAATGTATAGCAGGGGTAGTCAACCTTGGCTCTTTTATGACTCGTGGACTTCAACTCCCAGAATTCCTGATTTCTGGGAATTGAAGTCCACGAGTCATAAAAGAGCCAAGGTTGACTACCCCTGAATAGGGTAGTAGATCCAAGCAATGTGGCGTCTTACAATTCACTGGTGGAAGTTTTTTCAATCTTCTAAGTGCAGTCCAAGTTTATTGATATTTATGGTATGGCATCCCGTATGCTGATAACCACACCTCATTTATGCCATAATCTTTCATTTTCAATTTCCAGGATCTTTGTGATCTTCTCCAATTCTGTCTTCTATTCTACTATCCCCTGGTATTGCCACATCAATTACCCACTTTCTTCATTTCAACCACAGTCTGTATTTGGAAATCACACAATATTTTAACTTGGTCATTTTTTTCTGCTTCCTTCACAATCACTGAAAGGCGATGACAAATAATAAGGGTGGTAAAAAGTCACCCTGAAAGATGCCTCTCCTAATGTTGACAAGCCCATGTTTTTCATTTCCAACTGGCCAATTATGCCTTCCACTGCTTTATTATTTTTTTGATAAACACTGTAATGTTTTTACTGAAACCAATTGTTTCCAAACATTTGATGATCTAACTATGTGGTAATGAATCAAATGCCTTTCTATAATCAATCCAGACCATATGTAAATTGATTTTCACCTTTTGCAGTTCTCCAGAACAATTTTAGCAATCAGAAGTTGATATTTTCTATCTTTTATATTCTTTGTTCTACTAGAAGAATTTTATTTTCTTCTAATAATCTTATTATGCCTGTAAGTAATTTAAACATTGCAGGCAAGCATGTTATTAGTCTATAGTTTCTTGGTATTATCCCCTTTGCTGGGTCTTTTTGAATCAGACACATTTTGCCAGTTATTAGCCAATTGCTGAAGTTTCTCTTATGCAATACTTCATTAAGCTGTTTAATTGGATATAAACTAGTCATATATTTGAGCCAAAAACCATGCAATCGATCATTTCCAGGAAATGTCCAGTTTGTAATCTTTTTCACTTAAATTTTATTATTATTGCCCTGTGAACCCTTTGAAGTCAGCTGTCTTTTCCAAGATATGTTGAATGGTGTAAGAACATGGGTATAGGAAAACAATTGTCCATATTTTTGTTAGTGCTACCTACTGTGGGAAACAAACCCTGCAAACATCTGTCCAACAGAACATAACGAAGAAATGTTAAGTCAATCCAAATTTTCGTAGTTATAAAGTCAAGGATTTTTCTGAGCATTGGCCTGCATGGAATGCCTATCTTTCCCCTGCACTGAAATCTCTTTTATAGCTCTTTTTCTTTAAGAAATAATAGACAACCAAAATAATTGTTGAGATCACATATTCAGTGAATAGCTGATAGGAGAAGCTGATAGTGCCTAATTTCCAAGTCTGTGTGCAAACCATAAGCTGTACAATTCCTACTAGTCAGCAAAATCCAGGCATCTTTATAATTACCAGGTATGTCTGCCTTTCTGTCTGGTCCCATCTAAATGTATTGGGCTACACTTCAGCCTTCCTAGATTGGCTTTTGGCACAAACATAATTGGTTTACTTGGTTTTAGCTTATCAAGCTATATAAATCTCACTGTTCTGTTTGTAAACTACAGGCTATGATTTAGCACGTTGTGCAAACCAACACAGTTATTTATTCAGTAAATAATAATTTACTGAATCATAGTTCAGTATTATAACAGACACTTCTAGTAAAACAAGATTCAGAGGTCGCTATTAATACAGAAGACACACAGCTATTACCTTTTCCCCTGTAAGGAACCTCAAGAAGAATATTTGGTTACATTCATAGATAAATAATAGCTACTCTCACTTGAAGCTAGTTAGCCAGGAAGGAACTTGTTAGAGGGTTTTTGTCTTGGAATCTTCCTGGAAGCAGGCTTGATGTGTAGGAAGGATGATAGAGTCTATTCCAGGTAATTAAATGAGACTTCATGGAATTGGGGGGGGGGGGAAATCATCTGCAGACTTCTTGTATCAAATTGTCTTCTTTGGGATCAATTTGTGTCTTGGGAGGAGGGTAATCTGGTAACATATTTTGCGTGCCTGGACCTCTGCAAATTGACTATCAGCTGTGGATCTTAAACTGCCATTTTAAAAAGGACAATGGAGAAGATATTTGCCTTCTTTTAGCCTTTCATAGTTTGTAGCAGAAGGATAGAGAAAGAAATACCAGTGAAAAACAGTTCCTTCATCCTTACTAGTATAATGCATAAAACTAACCGTTATCACTACAATCCTGGATATACACCTTGCTTGAAACTAAATTACAAATACTTTCGAGTCAATAAGCATAGATCCAAGCTGTGTATTCCATCATGTTTTGCATTGCTCCAGACAACACATCAGCGGTGGGATTCAGCCGGTTAACACCACTTCAGCAGAACCAGTAGTTAATTTTTTGTTGCCCAGGCCCAGAATGGACTTCCAAAGTGGCATCCACACAGAGAATCGGTTGTTCACATATTTGAATCCCACCACTGGGACACATATAAGTAGGATGATCCTGTATCCTACTTTATAGAAGGTATGCTTCTCTGTTTGAAAGACAGATCACCCAATCCCATTTTAGTTCTTTTCATTTTTCTTAGCTGTTGACTTTATATATTATGTTGAAATATCTCATCATGTATCTTAAGCCTTTGGGGCTTGCATTGGAAGTACAATGCAAAACAAAATGAATAAATAATAGTGTAAAGTTGCTGTAATCTCACAGGGCTCTTCTTAATTTAGCCTAAATTAAACATCAGGGAGAGAAAAAATGCATAGAACCATGTTGTGGACAGGGAAGACACATGACAAGTAAAATCATTCCCATTATGCCTTGGATTCAAGAGATTGTGCAAGCTAATTCTGATGAAATTGACAGACAAGCTGGAAAAAGTGACCAATACAGTCCAGCACCTCCTTAATCCTCCCACCAATTGACCTTTTATTATAAATAGCCATTTTAGTTCAGATAATTTCTAGTGATTTTCAGAGATCACTGGGAGGCTACAGGCCATGGTTAAATAGATTTCTGTTGTAGCACCTTAAATCACATTCAGGTTAATTATTTTTGAACTTGCCCCAAGAGTTGAGTTATTGCTTCTCAAAGGGGTGAAAAGGAAAACCTGGAATTCTATAGCTAGAGAGAGAAGTAACACACTGTGTATGCAGTGTGTCAAAGAAAGACACACTTCATTGTGCGTTCAGAATACCCAGGTTCCGTTTGATGGTTTGCAAGCAAAAATAGTGGACTTTTCACACATGGGGAATAAACAAAAATTATTAGAAGACATTGAATTTGCAAATAATGTTCAGGAATAGATTATGGATATGTGTTCATTCATCGGTCAATTTCAAATTATGTTTTTTTTCCTCAGGAGCTTAGGGTTTTTGTTGTTGTTTTTGTTTTTGTTTTTGGCAATGGGGCAAAGAAGAGAACTTTCTGGTAATGTACCAATTTTTGTGGAGCTTGTTTATCAGACATTGTCCCAGTTTATGTAATTTTTTTTCTGTGAACTGCTATAATAAAAAAGCTTATTTACAAAATTGTCTTGGTTCTTTTCTAAACTTAATGGAAATTTAATGTGGATAGCATGCGTAAGAGAAACATAAAGCATTTGAGCCCCTCTTGTTGAATTCTGCTTTAAAACTTTTGGGAACATGTGCTCTAGCTGAGGTTCTGCGTAGCATGTGACCTCTAGAAGATTAAGCTTCTCAGAACTGTTTTCAGATTGCAATTTTTCAATGTGACAAAAAGGAAAAGCTCTTATGATAGGGTTTTATTTAAGGTTAGTCAGAAGCATCCCCAGTGGTTTCAAAATGGCTGGTGCAATCATGTAAACAAAGCTCATACCATATGTATCTATGCATGTATGTATGCACACATATATAACATTTGTATGGCTTGTCATATTAAAACACAACTCTGGGCAGCTCACAATGTTCATTGCATGTATTGCATGCTTGCTGAAAGGTGTGAAGCTTCAATCCCCTAATCATACCCTAATTAGGGGAGCATTCAATTCCCTCATTTTGAAGCTGGAGATCACCACTGCGGATTATCCTGGGAGCCACCTTTTGTTATAGGTTGTCCAACATACAGCTCCACTCAAAGGCCACAGTTGTTGTGTCCTGCAGGGTATCCCAAATTGCCAGATGTACCTCCCTTGAAGAGGTGCATACAGAGGCTACGGGAGATGTAAAAACCTTTTAGTTACATGGTTACAATAAATCTACCTTTCCCTTTGCTTTCATTATATTGTTTGTTCATTTGTGTTTATTTTGGTGTTTGGATTTTTAGGGGAGGTGTGTACATTAAGATTAAATTAAAACAAGGGTGGGGAACTATGGCCCTTTTATGACTTGTGGACTTCAAGTCCCATAATTCCTGAGCCAGCCAAGAAAGTCCACAAGTCATAAAGGGGCCATAGTTTCCCACCCCTGCACTAAAGGGAGGTATGGTGTGAGGCCCAGATTGCTCTCACAGATATCCAGTGACTAATTCTGAAGAGGCAGAAAACAGTAGAATCAGCTGAAGGCAAGTCTGGGAGCAGAAGCATTTGCAGGAAGAGAAAAAAATAGCTAGGATGGCAGCCTTAGCTGCATAATGAAATCTCCTTTCCTTTTTAATATAGATTGTAGTGCCATTTTAGCAAGGCAGTGGGCTCTACTTGGTGATTTGCTGAAGTGAGTTTCAAACTGACACAGAGCAGGGCTTGAGTGGCTATTCACGCTATTTTAGTTACCAGGCTGTTGGAGGCTTTTTGGTACTGGGATGTTGCAGAGTTGACTGGAAACAGAGGTCCCATTAAAATTTATCCTACCTGGTGTACAGAATTGTCTCGGCCAAATAGTATTCTGCTGTTGACAAGAAATTTGAGTGCTCCATCCTGTCTTCTTAGTGTTTGCATCAAGAATGTTTGTTTGTTTGTTTGCTCCCTCATCAATCTCCCCCCCCACCGCCCCCCCCCCAAAAACCAGTAAAAGAAAATGAATGGATCATTTTTGCACATTTTCTGTATGGTAATCTGTGTTATGCCCTCTTTATCTAATTGCAGTTCTAATACTATGCAAAACGCCAGGAGTGGGAAGAAGGCCAGGTTTGGGAAATATCTCTCCTCAATCACTGCACATTTAAGCTCCAGGAGTGAAAAGCAGCTGCCATTCTCAGTTCTGTATTTCCTAGAAAACCTTGCAATTGTAGCAATTGGGACCAAAATTATAGAAGGGATATAGTGATGGTGTTGTCTGATTGATGTCAGGTTCAACCTATGGGAAGATTGCAACTCATGTCTGGTAATGCAAGTGTTTGTACTGTGAGGAAGGAAGGAAGGAAGGAAGGAAGGAAGGAAGGAAGGAAGGAAGGAAGGAAGGAAGGAAGGAAGGAAGGAAGGAAGGAAGGAAGGAAGGAAGGAAGGCATTGATATAAATACTCTCATAGGAGATGCATAATTTAACAATATCCTCTATTTTTCCTGATGAGTTTAATTACAGTTCTCCTCTTTCATTTTTTATTCCTGACTATTAGTGTTATAAATAAAGATCTACTAAATAATGCTTTAAAGTATGCATACTATTAGACATCAAGTTAATATTGCTTTTATTCGTTTGCATCTCTTTATTTACGCTTAGGTGTTTACATACTGCTAAGCAAATTCCTAGGATGACTTTTAAAAAATTAAGTACAGACTATTACATTTAGAGTATGCTGAATATTTCCTGCATCCACCCACAGCATCTGAAATAATGCTTCTAATAAAATATCCAGGATTCAGCAAAAAAAAGAAAAGACACTACAGAAGGTTTTAATAAGGAGCTGTTCAGTAAAATTAAAGTTCTTTTCTAATTCTGGATCTTGATCTGGAGATTTATCTGACTTGCTCTCCTCCAGATAACTTTCAAAATTTTCTGCTGGTTGGGAGGCATGGACAATGGGTTGTTTTTTCCTGTTTTCTTGCCTCTGTCAGACCAAGATAATTGATTCCTCATCATAGTACTCATGAAGAACTGTTCTCTAATTTTTATACCCAAGAATGATTGCACTTGGATTACTTGAACTGAATGTTACAGGATAACGTATATAGATTTCTAGCCTGAGAAAAGGAACCGGAAAAAGGGAGAGAAATTCTTTAAAGTGCCATACCAAGTAGTATCATTTTGATGAGGTGTTGCAACTTGTTCTTTAGAACCTCAAGTGAATTAACGGAAAAGAAATCTTTTACTTGGAAGGCATTCTGTGCAAAGCAAAGCGCTGGAGCTTATTAATGCAGGTGATGTCCCTGTATCCCGCAGGGAGTTTGGATGGTGATAGAAGATGGATGTGTCTGCCCACTTTGGAGAGGCTGCTGTTCAGGGAGGGGAGACATTGCAAAACAGATCTGTCTGCTTCCTAAGCCTGAGTACCCTGGCCCCACACCTTCCTTCCTGAGCAAAGGAAGTACAATGGCTGGCTGGCTGGCTGGCTAACTGGCAGAGAGGCAGGCCCTAACATGTTGTGCTGCTCAGGGAAGAAACTTGCACAAGGCTTTTACCTGCTCATTATCTGTGATTCACCTGTGATGCTACCTTCCGCTTCCACACTAGGATATGCTTCAAAGAGAAGTGGGTTAAGAAGAAATCTATTTTCTTTAATCTGAAAGTCAGGCTGTCAGCTTGGGAGGATGGCTGAGTCAGTGGCTGCAGGAAGAGGTGGAGAAAGTAATGGGTCTGATTCACCAGCATTTCTTACCTTATTCAGTGACGAAAGAGGCACCTGACATTTATTTGGATGCTTTGATGGAATGCACCAGAGGAAGGAAAGATAGAAAATGCCTTCCTGCTTTCTGAGCTGGAAAAGAAGATGCTGCCCGAAGTGTGTTCAGATAGATGGTATGAAAATAATCATAGGGTTGACCGGGGTCTTATAGGTTGTCTACTCTAACCCACCCATTCATCCACAATCAGTTCAGGAATCCAGCTCTAGGTGAGGTAGTATATGACTCCATCTTGATCAGGGATGATAGGAATTGTTGCCCAATTCAGTGAAGGAACACTAGGTTGCAAAGGCTGCTCTAGATGCTTTCTCAGAGTTTGATTGAAAGCCCCCTGTGAGAGGGAATGCACTGAACTCTCCAACTTTGTGCCATACTGTTTAATCTCCTGGTATGACCTAAGTGACAAAGAAACATAGTTCACATTAATTGTGTCTTTGCCAATGTTTATTCTTTGCCCTCAGAATGTAAAGCATTCGTGGTATGTTAATCTCTAAATGTGTTGGGACCATTAATTCCCAGAATCCCTATGCAATGTGGCTAATGGTAATCCTGGGAGTTATATTCACACATCTAAAAGGCACCTGCTGTGACCTTTGCTCTACGTGATGTTAAGGGGTCCCAAAAAGGATGGTAAGTTCCAGAACCAGATCAAACATAAGAAACCTGATTAAAAAATACAAGCTCAACTCATAACTCAGATTTGGGTGGAGCAGTGAATCTTAAACTGGAGGTATTTGCAGCCTAATTCAGCAAGAATTTTTTAAACTATAGCTTGATAGCTGATGCCTTAATTAAAAACAACCTCTCCCATGATATATGTTTTAAAGGAAATTTGTAAAGTAAAATACCTTTTAAAAAACGTTTCTTTGATCCTTAGGAATCATAAACCAGGCAATGCATCTTATCCTCAAATGACTATGCCTGGAAGTGAGCTATTAAAATCCCTGAGTGGTAAGCTTTGATGGAAAATGCTAGCACGCCCTGGACTGCAGCCATGTAAACATGCTACTGTAGTAATCATAATAGTAAGACTAAGAACAATAACTTCAGCCTTAGGACCATCGGTGGGTACTTATTTATTATAGATCGATTGCTGTTTTTTTCATGTTGCTACCTGTTGCCTGAGACACGGAGTTTCCACACCATGGAATTTCTTTTGTTTTGTAGATACAATAACTGTATTTTCTCTATAGGTATTCACTTTTTGTTGAAGAAAGAATTGCATACTACAAATATGCTATGCATTTTGAGTGTATGTGGCTTTCATTCATGCCGACTTTATTTCATAGTTCTAGCAATATCTGACAAGGTGTTGGAGCACCAACTGGACATGCTGGAAGTAAATTTCAATCTTGGGGTTCTGAAGATGTAGCCAAGATTCTTGAATCTCCTGGTCCCTTACCTGTAGACTAGCCTCTTGAAGGAAGAAACTTGAGATTAAATTGTCATCAAAATGTAATGCAGATGCCCTTCATATTCAAGGCCAAGAAACAACAAGCAGCAAGTCAACTCTCAGCACTAAAGAGTGGGAGGGGGAAAAATAAAGTTAACTTATAGAGTTCTTTATACAGTAGCTAGGATTCCTCAATAGCTGATCTTTATTATTAGGGTTTCTCTTGTCTGCTGAGCTTTGTTCTTGCGTCTTTTGCTGCTAGCTGCTAAGTGCTGGATAAATTTCTAGAGAAAGATTTACTACTGTGCCTACATGATGCCTGATATCAAGATCAGCTGTCTCTACTTTCTACCTCATGGAAGGAGAAAATGCATTCAGGACTCCAGTATTAAACAAATAATTGAACTGTGGAACAGGCCACCAACGCCTTGCTCCAATATCAGAATCATGCAGCAATACCGTTAACCCAGATGATGCATTAGCCCAGTCACTGTCACTACCATGCCCCCCATTTAGCACCCACTGGGGAAACAGCTCTGATTCTAAACTTCTGTTTTCCAGCTGGATAAATATCTTGGCAAAGTTATTTTGTCAATGTGACTTTCTAAGAGATCTTTTAAAGATCTTTTTTAGATCTGACAATGTTCTCATGGACCAATCTTTTTTAAGTTTTATAATTGCTTCTTGACTGATTGATTATGTGCCATCGTGTCAGAGTTGACTACACCAGTCAAAGAGATAGATGTTCTCCAGGATGGTCTGCCCCACTGCACTCATTGCCACTGTATAGTAATCAGATCCATCCACCATCCACCACTGCGACTTTATTTGTTTTCTCCATTCTATTTTTTGTAATTTTGGGAATAGACTGCCTTTAAACTTACAACCTCCACATTAATTGTCTGAATTAGCACTACCTGCAAAACTCCAGTACAGGTAGTCTTAGACTTACAACAGTTCACTTAATGATTGTTTGAAGTTACAATGGCACTGAAAAAAGTGACTTATGACACTTTTTCATACATATAACTGTTGCAGCATCTCCAGGGTCACGTGATTTATATTTGAATGCTTTGGCAACTGGTTCATATTTATGACGGTTGCAGTGTGCTTGGGTCATGTGATCTTTATTTTTTGTGACCTTCTGACCTGCAAAGTCAATGGGGAAGTCAAATGCACTTAAAACCCGTGTTACTAATTTAACAACTGCAGTGTTTCGCTTAACAAATGTGGCAAGAAAAGTTGTACAATGGGGCAAAATTCACTTAACCAATTTGTCACTTAGCAACATATATTCTGGACTCAATTGTGGTCATAAGTTGAGGGTTACCTGTACCTGAAAGATCACAAACTTGCCATTTACTTATTTATTTATTTTTCACATTTCTCTCACATAGGGACTGTCTCTGAGCATTACATAAATTTCTTCATCTTAGCTGTGTTTGACAGGGGGGAAGCACAGACCTCCCGGCTCATTCAGTTCTCTAACATAAGCCTTATTTCTGGGTTCAGATTCATGCAACACACTGCTATACCTTATCAGAAATAATTAGACACTCTAGTTAATTTATTAATGACAACTTGCAAAAGAGTTTCATCTCTCCCTTTTCCACTCCAGCAAGTTCTCCTACCTTGTAGCCATTGTTGTCGTTAACTATGAGGGTGGTTCCATATGACCATAGGCTCCTGGACTCTGCAACCATTAGGGATCATTACCTTCTTTTCATCCTCCCTGAACTGCAAAAAGTTATGTATTATTACCAAATAGGATCTCAAAATGGCTTATAATTTAATTTGCATGAAGGAGAGTTGTGAATATTTAACAGACTTCGTTGCTCAGAATGAGAAGTTTGAATGTATCATGCTGTTATTTCCAGAAGCTTCTCAGTCTTTGTGAGATTTATAAATCGTTTTGTGACTTGTTGGGCCCCGTTTAATCATTTATTTAGATGACTGTTGATCCATTCTGAGGAACTTCTTATAATCAGACATTTGCTTTTTATACAATCCTCTGGCATCCAGATCCCACCTGGTCTTTAAAATAACACTCCTAATTTTGCCGTGGTGTCACATTTTACAATCCATGTCAGAGTTTGAAGGAAGCTTGCCATTGTTTCCCAGACACCTTTTTCAGTTAAAAGATCCATAATCTTTTTAACATGGAGCTTTGCAGTCCTTGCCCTGTGAAAATCTGGTGACAGAAACAGCAAGATCTTCCTTCACTGAACAAATCTGTACTCAATAACAGCAGGACCCATATGAGAGGGTTTGAATGGATGACCTTTGGGTATACCATTGTTTTCACCCTTCCCCTTGGGAATGGGGAGATTTACATCACAATGATTGTAGATCCCTCTTGGTGAAGAATTCTTACATTGCCAAAATTGTTGAATATTTTGGAGTATTTAAAAGAAACATTAACAGAGCACAAATAAAACTTATTTTCTCCCTATCTTGTAGCCTCTATTCTGCCTTCTTTTCCTCTGACAGTTGGTATAGGGCTGCCTTCTCAATGTGATGCCCTCCAGATGTGCAAACTGCAATTCTTGTCATCTACAACCAGGCTGTGCCTCTTGGCAGCACTGCCTAAACCTGAAAGCATAAAGAAATTTATCTTTAGGCATGCAAAGTGTACATGATCACATGCTGATGTGTAAGTATTCAATGTGACTTAGAAACACACGTGGTAACAGGAGCACCAGCAGCTGCTGTTCAACAATCAGAGTGCAGGCAAAACTTTTCAGCCATTGATCCAAAATATTTTTTCAGGAATTGTTCTTAGATCTTGTTGGAAAAAAATGGCCTCTTTTAGCCAAATCTCAGAAGTGAAAGAGAACAATTTTACAACTAGATTAAAGGAGTAAATTTATTCCATTTATGCAGAAAAAAAAATCTACAACTTGATTCCAGTCCTGTATATAATCAAGAGACAGCTAGGGATTAGGCAATATGAGGAAAAAAAAGTGGGGGGGGGAGAGAGAAAGAACCTCCCCCTTTTCCCAAACCTCCAAAGTCCAGTAGTTGTTCTTGGTGGTTTTTTTGCTATCTTTTGTGAAAGACATTTATCAGAGATGTAGCGTAACACTGAAAGCATAGTTTCCAGGAAGGGAAGGAAGCATTGGGTCACAACACCATTACCACCCTTTTCCAGCAAACAAGCAAAGTGTGTTGATAACAAAGCCAGTGGTATGTGCTGCAGAGGAATGTGTGTCAATAGGGGAAGTATGTGAACTAGCATGTGCTACTAAAGCTTCAGATTTTTACAATACTTTCCTCTCCAGCAGGGGCTAATGAGAGCAAGCATCTTGGAAGCTAAAGAGAAGACCACGTAGAAGAGTCCCCCCCCCCGCCACACCCACAATGCAAGAATCTACTCTGTTAAATCAAGAACAATTCAGCTTGGTCTGATTTTCCATTCTGTCAGTATGGTATATCAAGACTCCTTTGACAATTTCCAATTTCAGCAGAATGAGTCTAGCATATCTGTGCTGTTTGCAACTCTCGTGTGATTCTACTAATGAAGCCTACTATTTGTTTAGGCATGCTACAAGGGACAGAAGTACTACATGCATCTAACTTCTGCTGCATTGGTATTGATTGGCTGTGGGAACGCCTGTAGTTCATCTGAGTTAGCAAAGGGGAAAGTTTGTTACATTTCGTGCTAATATTTCATTCTGAATGACAAGCACACAGTTCACAGGGATGACAAGCACACAGTTCACAGGGATTTCTGCCCCGAATTTCTGCCCCGACATAATGTGGCATTGTGGTTTTGTACATTGACAATATTCCTTCTTCTATGTGGCCATACAAAATTTGCAACTGTGCCTTGCAAGAATTATCCAAACAGACCACTGTAGCCACACTTGTTTGAATAGGTTCAGTGATCTAAGTACTGTACTAGAGGTCAGTGTCATCCATTGTAGGAAAGCATGAATGTGTTCTGTGATGAAATGACAGAACGGTGGATTTGTTTCCCGTTCAGGAAATTGCAAGAATGCAAACAGGAAATCAGTCAGGGATGCACTGATGGACTGTGGCGCCAAAGATCTGGTAAAAATGATACATGTCTACAAGTTGGTAGCACTGCGTATTTGCACAGCACTTTCAGCCCTTCTGCACTTATTAGCTCAGTTCCAATTTTCGTGCTGCGCAAATGCTAAAGTCATTTCCAATGGCTAAGTTCTTTGTTTTCTATACCATGTATTTGTTTTTTAGGGGGAGCTTTAAAAATTGTACAATTATCTATCTATCTACGCAACTAAGGAGACCATCAGAAAAGGTAAGAAGGAGCCAGGCCTCTGCTTCAATACTGTAATAAGAGTTTTGCACAGGAACGATACGTACCATGTTTCTCCAAAAATAAGACCCAACCGGAAAATAAGCCCTAGCATGATTTTTTAGGATGCTCGTAATATAAGCCCCACCCAAAAAATAAGCCCCAGTGAAGATCATTAGCCAGATGGAAGCATTTAGTAATGTATTTCCCCCCAAATAAAACCTAACCGGAAAATAAGCCCTAATGCGTCTTTTGGAGCAAAAATTAATCTAAGACTGGGTCTTATTTTCAGGGAAACCTGGGTAGCTACTGCATTTTGCATGTGTTTCAGGTAATGTTGCCCCATTGCAGAACTAACTTTTCAAACTGATAGGTAAACTATTGAAATTGAACAGAATTGCTAAGAAATTCTGATTCTCTCTCCTGTGCCTGCAAGTTCATTTACCACAGTGGTTCTCAACCTTTTTAATGCCGCGACCCCAACCGGTCGTAAGTCGAGGATTAAACCGGTCGTAGGTCGAGGACTAACCAACCAGTCGTAAGTTGAGGACTTTCCCTGCCCGGGAGTGCCGCGCATGCGTGGTTCCGCCCCCTGCGCCAGCCGAGGCGTAGCTGGCAAGCAGCAGAGACGGAGCAGGCCGACCACCAGCTGGCCCAGCCCAAGGGAGGTAAGGCACCCGCCGGAAAAGGGGGAAAAAATGGCGGACAAAAAAATGGCGGACAGCCTTGCTTGGCGACCCCCATGAAATGGTCGATCGACCCCAAATGGGGTCCCGACCCACAGGTTGAGAACCACTGATTTACCAGGTATGTTAACTTTAGGTAGCAAATATTTTGCAACTACAATGAGCCTATCTTGGTGACTGTTTGCATCATAACTAGAACTCCCTCCTGACTAGCTAACATTTCAGAATGGTTTTAGAAATCACCTTTGTTTTTATATTAGAACATAGTAACTCATGACCGTGTTCATCTAATCAAGTGGATTATAGTTCATAGAAGCTTACATTATCATAAATATATCTTTGGCCTTTCTGATGTCACAAGACGTTTATTGACTTTACTGCAGTGGGAATGATGAAGGACACCCCTTCTTTTAATTAAAAAAGAAGACAGCTACTCAGTGGTAGAAGTAAAATTTATTTATTTATTTATTTATTTATTTATTTATTTATTTATTTATTTATTTATTTATTTATTTAAATTAATTTGCCGCCTATCTCACCATGGGATTACTCTAGGCGGCTAATAATAATCATTCAGTGTTATACAAGCATTCACAAATTATATATCCTGAATTAAAATTCACAATAAAAACATTTCAGTTGAACTAATCTAATCTACACATGTGAAAGAAAAGGGGATAAGGGGATAGATAACAAAATTTGAATATTCTTCTCACAGACAAAGCAAAACAAAACTTGATCAGATTGCTGGAAATCCCTCTTCCTTGTCCCTCTGTCAGAAAAAGACTAATTCTAATGTTGATAAATGATATCAGTAAGAACACTTTATGTTCCAACAGAACTTCCTCCTTTGTAATTCCCACATTCTCTCCCTATTGTCAATAAGGAGAAACATTTTGGAACTTAATTATCATTTGTAATCTATCATCCCCTCCACCTCCCCACCTCCCCCAGGCACAAAAGGGAAAAAAAATCCTTCAAGCTGGAATCCATGGCTCTCCTCCTAGTTTATCTTTCCAACTATCCTAAAGATAAGCTCTGCCTGGCTAGTACTTTTCACCACTCTGCAGGAATCTGTATTTTAACAGAATAACAGAGTTGGAGGTCTTCTAGTCTAACCCTCTGCTCAAGCAGGAGACCTTTACCATTTCAGACAAATGGCTGCCCAATCTCTTCTTTAAAACCACCAGTGTTGGAACACCAACAATTTCTGGAGGCAAGTTGTTCCACTGGTTAAGTGTTCTCACTGCCAGAAAGTTTCTCCTTAGTTCTAGGTTGGTTCTCTCCTTGATTAGTTTCCATCCATTGGTTCTTGTCCTCCCTTCTGGTGCTTTGGAAAATAGGTTGACCCTCTCTTCTTTGTGGCAGCCCCTTTGATATTGGAACACTGATTTGAATTTTGTCTCCCTAAGCACTGTAATACATATCCTAAGTACTGTACAACAATTTCCTGTACAACATATGGCTTATCCCTAAGAAACAGCATCTTGGTCACTGAATAAGATCATTGCTGCCTTTTTCCCCTTCTTCCATTCCTCTTTTACCACCCCTCCCCCAGTCATAATTTATCATGTGAGAACGAGACAAATCCTGGTCTTAGCACTGGTTGACAGTTTGCACAACTGATCCATGGCTCATATGTGATATTAAAATATTGATTTTGATGATTGGGTAAGTATGTTGTTCACACATTAATGAAAATTGACTATAATTGAAATAAACTGACCCCCCCCAGTACATGTTTGTTTCTTTTCTCCAAGATACAAAGGGTCAATTTAGAATAATGCAGAATATTTGTGATCTGGGCATGTCTTATTTAAAGAAAGAATTTGTTTTTAAAAAGTTGCTGTTTAAAGTAAGGTTTATCAGAAATTTTCAAATATTTGATCGACTGCTGTGCAGAATATGAGACAGCTTCATTCTTCACTGTTTAGAATAGTATGACTAATTAATAAGGAAATAATTTCTAGTTAAGCGTTAGGAAAAAACAGTTTAATACAGTAGTGAGATGGAATGCCCTGGGAATTCATGGTACTTAACCAGAAACTATGTAGTCATCTGTCAAAGATGCTGCAGTTGCAAGATTCCTGCACTAGTTCCAAGGGCTGGACAAGATAACTTTCAACATCTCTAAAATGTTATGACTATACTAGCTCCAAACATCTGCTTTGAAAGTTAAAATAATAATCCTTCCCTCCCTGAAAACCATCTCCAACATCTCAAATCTCAGGAACCATGCTAGCAGAAAGTCCAAAGATGGAGTCTGCATTGTGTGACTGATGGGTTTCAGTTCTTCAGAATGTTCAGTCCTAGTCCAGAAATCAATCTAGCTTTGGTATGAGGGCAGGAGATGGAGAGATAACTTCCACACTGGGGAAAGCTACTATTTACATAAAAATGTAAAGAGAAAGAGAAGCCGTTTCTTACAGTGGTTAAATATGCTGCCCTAGAACTTTGGGAGATCAGTTTTAGTCCTACCTTAGGCACAAAAGCTGAGTGACTTTGGACTGGTTACTCTCCCTCAGCCCTAGGATGAAAGCAAGAGCAAACCACTTCTGAAAATACTGCCAAGTAAATTCTGTGGACTTGGCCATATAGTTGTCAGGAGTCAAAACTGACTCAAAAAACCAACTGACTGACTGACTGACAGAATAAGAGGAATAGGTGGGGCATGATGGAAAAAAGATTGCTCACTCCATGGGAGGTATCTAAAAAAGTCAAGATGGCAGCTGCAAATATATGATTGAAGCCCTGCACTTTGTTTCATGGGTAACACGTGCATCACACATAAAAAGGTGGGGGTAGGGCTTTGATTCATGATCATAGCCACCATTTTGACTTTGTTTTAACTACTCTTACACCCTGAAGCCAGCTTCCCTAATCCACCCATTATCCCATAACATAGGATGGTCAGCAGCTATCTTTTAATATTGTAGATCTGTAAGTTAGGTATATCAGCATTTTTTTTTTGCAGAAATGGATGCCATTCAATAAGCATGATCTATTTCGTGCCTATATAACAAATCACTTACTTTTGTAAAATATCTTTATGTGTCAACAATCTTTGGAAACATTTTATTCCTTATAATCTTTACAACTCTGTAAGTCAAGTCAGTATTATTATCTCTTACATTGCAGGGAACAAATAGCAAAAGGCAGAGAGCATTAAACCACCTAGTGCCATCATGACAGAAGCAAAATCCATGAATTCTTGGTTCATAACTTATATCAGCTATTATGCTGCAATAGTTTCTGGCATCATAGAGACAGTTCTTGTGTTCTTCTATATTGGGAGGAATGCACCCATGACTGTGTGTCTTCCACCCTTTGCTTAGGAATTAGAAAGGCTGACACCCCACCACACTCCATGCCTGCTAGTAAATTTCTAAAAATGGTTTGCAAGGGCTGAATTTATTTTTTAATTGAAGCAACTTGCAAACCCCAGGAGATGTGGTAGGCTTAATATAAATATTCCTGAAATACCAGTTGAAACTTCTTCTAGATCAGGAATTGGGGTTGGGGTTTTTTTTGCTTTCTTACAACACCATCAGAATGGTTAGACCAGCATTCGTTTAAAGAATTATTGAGGTCTGGAGCATAGCTCTAGGATTGGTAGGTTTTAAGCAGTGAAATTGATAGTTTAACATCCCTCCCTCCATTTTGTGATGAAACAATGTTTTCCCATATCTGCATACTGAGCTTGGCATATATAGATGCCCATATAGTTAATAGACACAACACAGAGTAACAAAAAAAATGACTTCTACTTAGTTGCTATAAAAGAATTAGAACAGCATACAATAGAGAAGCTGGTCACTCTGAGCTAGGTGTAAACCAGCTTTCACCATGATTTAAGAGTTATAGTGGTCTAAACCAGGAAACTATTTTGGGTGCATAAATATTTTCTTTATCTTACTGTCTCAGATTTTGGAGCAGTGATGCCTTCTCATTGCCCCCAATATAACTAAGAGTTTGTTCTTCAGAATTCACTCTTTTGAAGCGTATTCAACCAAGCCAAGACTAAGCAAGCTGTAATTTCTGCAGACAGATGTTGTCCTTCTCTGTCCTTAATTGCTCAGTAACACTGATGGTGTGAATTCTGACCCAGTTATTAAAGTTTTTCTTTCAGTTTGTTCTTATATAGCTTTCCAATACAATCTTAATCATTCATTCTCTCTGATTTCTTTCCTGAAATATCAGAAAGGTTCTCTGCTTGTTGAAGAGAGGGTGCTCCTGAAATTACAATAATCACTGAAGTATCAACATTATTATATCTCTTGGGTGAGCCTATCCTCAACCCATGTTTTTTGTAGTTCCTAGAAGTCTCTTTCATTCTACTGCAAAATTTTGGGTTTCAAACATTAATCCAGTTTAAAGATAAATACTGACAGATCCTATATGCATGATATAGTCCCATTCACTTTGCATTTTCATTCTATATGTTGAAATTTCCCCAAAAGCTCACACACCAGCTCTTATCCTAGTAAATTGCAGATTGATTACAAGAACGGAAAAAGCAGCTCTTTCATCAACCATCACCTAATGTTCCAGAAAGGTAAAACAATAAAATAGTTTCCTAGTGAGCAGGAAATTCGCTTTTCTGAAAGGTGGATAATGATTGCAAAAGAAGATTTGGAGACATGTCAGCATCAGCCTTCTATTGTCCTTACCCATTTGTGGAATTTTACAGTCAAATGAGGTTGTCTTCCATGATCAGTGCATGATCAGTGCTTGTGCAAAATGCCCCCTCCTTCCTGTTAATTCCATGACATTATAATTGTGAGAGACTTCAGTAGCCCTGCATATATCGATAAAGACTGCTTCAAGACAGTGGCTACCTTTTGTGAATAAGCAGCCTTGGCACTAGAAGAAATTCTTGCCTCACCCCCAACTCATACCTTCAAGGATCCCATTATAATGATTCAATTAGGTAAAGGAGTACAAAGGCATAAGGAGTAATGGAGGCAAAGAGGGGGAAGGGATGTGTTCAAAATTGATTTCAGGGGGCAGGGGAAGATGGGTTTTTGGTCAATTGGTTGGCAATATTCCACATTTGGTCCTTGGCATGAAGGGGCAAGCAAGACTTGATTGGGTGGTTCTCTGTATATGACCTGTAGTGCAAACATATAAACATATCCATAACCATAAAGTGCTGTTGCCCAAATATAGCTGAAAATAGTTAAAAAATCCAAGTCATTCTCAAGTGCATTTTAACTGGATTCAGAGGTATGGGACATAGAAAAGGTGGCCTTTTGAATGATCCTTAGGAAGAATGTAATTCTCTGTCCAAAGAAAAGGTTTTTTTTCTATCAACTAAACAAATGGATAAATAACTTAAGTGGATAAGCTAAACGTTTTCCCTTCTGATTGAATTCAAGCACCAATTAAGAAAATGTACTAGTAAAGTAGCTTTATTTAAAACAGTATGAGTATGATTTTGGCTTTAAGAACATGGTTATTTTATAGAAAACAGGGGAGTTATGCCCAAATATTAATTCAATCTCCGTGTCAACAATATAACTTGAAATTCAGATTATGACTTAAGTCATAGGTATTACTGCTAGAACATCTGTGCAAATTTTCACCAAAATATAGTATAACTTTTAAGGCAATTTAAAAAAAATAATTATCATGTTAATTGTATTTAATAAATAAATGTGATTAAGCCACATTGAATTTATTGTTGCCTACCCATGCATGTCCTAGCCCTGCCTACTTTTTTCTAACTACATGTTTGGCTTTAGCATGTGGATCTGCAGTATGTGGTAAAAAAATAAGATGATGGCTACGGCAGCATGATCAAACCAATGATACATGATGAGCCATGGTGGTGCAGTGGTTAGAATGCAGTATTGCAGGCTAATTCTGCCAACTGCCAGCAGTTCAGCAGTTTGAGTCTCTCTAGCTCAAGGTTGAATCAGCCTTCCATCTTTCCGAGGTCGGTAAAATGAGGACCCAGATTATTAGGGGCAATATGCTGACTTAGAGAGGGCTGTAAAGCAGTATATAATCTAAGTGCTATTGCCCCAAAACAGGCAGAGGTTCAATCACACCATTGTGGCTGCCACCTTGACATTTTTTTACCATACTCTGATACCTACCTGGCCTCTAGTCTGAAAATCTTGGATCCCTTTGATCTGCATCATTTCCTTGGATATCTGAAAAGAAGGATGAAACTTTGGCTAGGATGGTTTCATTTGAACTCATATGTGAGGGGAAAGCAGAACGCATTCACTGATATCAGGAAACTAAGAGGTGATAAAAAAAATATGATATGCTAAGGAGGCAGGCAAGAAATATAGTTTTACCGTATCTCCCTAACCTATTCCTTCTTGCCTCAGTCTAAAGAAAGAAGGAAGATACTTGTTTCAGTGAAAACTGACTCAAGTGGAATGTGGAATCATATGAGCAGGAAACCAAGGATGTGATTGTTAATACTGCCCTTATTCTAAAGTTACAGTAAAAGAATCTTGCAAGTCTGAATGTACCTCTCTCCTCCCTACCCTTTCCTTCAAGAGAACTAGGGAGGGTCGGGTCAGTAGCACTTTCTCAAACTACATTCCTGCTTTGAATTCAGATTTCTCTTATCTAATTACTGTTCCTTGCGGCTCTTCTTCCTGTTCCTCAAGTCTATTCTCACAATTCATTATATCCAGATGTATATTATATATTAAACTATTCAAGACACTCCTTTTTGCCACAGCTTCTTCTAATATCTAGTGGGATGATTTCATCAGAAGAACAAAAGATCCCACTTCCTGATGCAACAAGTTGGAAAAACCAATGCAGATGACAACACATACCCAAGGGCCTTCAAAAGTAGCTGTGGAAGCAAAGATTATCCCAGTATCTCCACCTTAATAGGAATTCTGAGCATCCCTATCTCTCCGAGGAAAGCAGAATTTCAGAGTGATTGCCTTACCTCCAACTAAATTGCTATTGAATCAGCGTTTGTTTTGTTTTGCCCAAGCAAAACAGTTGCTTCAGTTTCTACCCCCTCACACTGCACACCTGGGGTTTGGATTCCTTCTGTCTGTGCAGTAGTTAATCAGGTACAAGGAGGAAAGAAAAAAATGAGGGGGGAATAAATGAAGCAACTATTATAACAGCATCCTGTATCTAGGAAACCAGCCGAGGGAATTCTCTTGTTTTGGTCCTGGAGCTGAACAGGAGTCACTCTCAGCTGGATGTTGTATAGCATTGTCGTAACCTGCTGAGGGTCCAGTTGGAGGGGATCGTTGGATTGTGATTCATGAGAAGCCAGGCATAATGCTCTGCTTGTTGGATTCTGTGCTGACATTTCAAAAGCAAGTTTCAGGGAGGTCACAGACATACTTTGGCGATATAGAGAACTTCAATCTCTTTCGTCCTGCATGGTTGTCCCTGGCTGGCAGCAATTCCCCAAAAGTAACTGGACAGGCCAACAGTTGAGGCTGGATCCGCATGTCAAGGAAATGCTCTATGATAATCAAGCAGACGAAGTTTATTTCCCTATTAGGACAGAGAATGTGTTGAGAGGCAGCTGGCTCCTGTTCAGGAAAGCAGCCACTGTGAGGCTGATAGGGGACAGAGAAGGACAGGTTGCTTGGCCAAAAGCCCTGGGACTCCATTTTTGCTTCCAGGATAGCAAAGGCTGTCCTTGTTCAATAGCATCGGGATGGGACAATGCAAGGGGATCAGGTATGGGCCGTGCCTGAAATGTTACATCCCAATGCCATAAAATTTGTACCAGATCACAGTGTACTAGCTTGCAATGTAACTATATAATGTCAATCATTATTCTTCAATTTCAAACCATGGGACCAGGCTGCTTCCTCTTCCAGGCTGACATTGAGCAATAAATCAAGTACAAATGCCTTTTGCTGCTAGCTCCTGCTAATTAATACTCAGGCTTCCCTTCCCTTCACACTTCCACACTTCACATTATTTTACAGACCAGTGTGGACATTCAGTATTATGAGATAAAGAAGTCAATGCTGGATGCAAACAGCCAGCACGCATACAGGGGCTAAAATATCTCTGCACTGCCTCTGTGATTTTTCTGTGTTTGTTTTGTTTTGCCTTTCATTTTCAGAATACTGTATTGTTTTGTGTGTGTGCCAAACCCCCTTAAAACTGAAATAACAAATACTGTATATGTAAAAGGACATGTCATCCTCTCTTCTAAATAATGTTTTAGCATCTGTCCGTGTAAAGATAAAGTTACTCCAACTTGCAGAATGCAAGTAAAGTACACAAATACAAAATATTGTGTGGTTTCAAGAATTCCCTCCTAGCACCCCAGCCTTTCCACTTTAAGTTATGAATCAGTGGAGAGGTTAAAGAGTATGCAGTAGCAGCAAGAAAGAGGAAGTATCACACTTTTGATCACATTTCCCACGGGAGAATTGTGTTGTGCTCACTCTCATTGAGTAGTATTAGTGATTAAACTGGGAGAATGATATGTTCATTCCCAAAGGAAAACTTTTGCTCAGCGTCCTCCTCCCCCTGTCTGCTGCTAACAATCTGATCCTTTTTTAGAATGGTCAAGTAGAAGAAAACATGTTCTCACGTGCTTTGCTTTCTCCATGTGATCTCTCAAGGACCTTGGCGAGATTGAAGTATGGTCGGAACAGAAAAAGCTGGGGGGAAAAAACTTTGCCCTACCTTCCTCCCCCCAGCCCATGATCTCCGGGACCTGTTGGCCTAAGGCAGAGGAACAGGCTTTCCCATGATCAGGAAGGTCAGCATTCCTGTTTGAGCTCACAAAGCCAGGAATCTGGAGAATGCACCTGAGAAATGAGCAATTCTTTTCATTCCAGGAGGCGGTATTAAGAGATGCAGAATGCTGCCTGGGGCAAGCTCAACTTCAATTGGTAAAGAAGCAGAATCACCATCTGCCTGACCTGCAAAGATCTGCTTTTTGTAAATTGCTTTTGGAAAAACTTGACTAGGAAAAGGAACTACTAGGAGATTCATTAGCTCTCAGTTCATAGAAGCAGATGCTCCAGAGGGGACATGACACCACTTCCTAGCCTTGTCTGGTCTATCCAGAGTTGCACCATCTGCCCTTTGGTACTGCTTTATCAAAGGATAGTCCAATGATGTCATTGTTCATAAAAATTACACTTTTTTTGCCCGTTGTATTTCTAAGGAGAGGGTAGCCAGCCACTATAGAAGTAATAGCCTTTCCTTTAAAGACATTTTGAGGGGGAGGCCTTTCTACTGCACATTTAAATTGTGTACTCTTTTCAGCAACCAAAGGTTGAATGGATGTTGGTAATGCCATCATCATATGACTGGAAGAGGAAGGGCGCCTGCTTTAAGAGACTCGTTTTAAAGAAAATGCTGTAAATGGCATTAAACTTCTCAGAAGCTTAAAATATTTTTCTCTTTTTATTTTCCAAGAGTTCCATGGGAGCAAAATTCATGAACTTTGGTGCCACAATATCAAGTACTACAATAAAGGACCTGTTCATCACTTGATATGGCCTCTGTGTTCCTGGAAAAGTGGTTGCATGTAGTCTTCAAAGAATAATACACAGGTCAGTTGGATGTCCCCTCAATGAGGTACAGTGCAATGTATGCTTTTCACCTTTTTGAAATACTTTGGGACATTCCAGGACCCCAGAACTTTCTCTACTTTCCCGGGATCTCACTGGAAGCTCAAAGGTTTGGCTCCATATTTTGCAACAGGAAAACTTTCTTCCTTTGAGAAAGCTTGGAAGAGGCCGTTTACTCAAAGCATTATCAAGGTAAAATTTCTTTTCAAAGCTCGCAGAGCTATAAAACCAAACATAGGAAGAATGGTACCGTATGTGAAAAGGCAGAACAAGCAAACTTACCATTTTTCTTTCTTCAGTTTGCTAAAGTAGAATCATCGAAGCAATTGACTGTCGGCTGTTTTCTCCTGTGAATGGACAAAGCTAGTTCCTATGTTGTGATTCTGTATTCCCCCCCCCCTCTTTTTTCCTGCTTTATCCAACCCTGAGAATGATCCTTCCCAGAAACATGGGTGTATGTCATAGTTAAACAGTTGCAAAATGTCATACAGCTTATTGGCTATAGAATGTAATTTCTGGGGAATCCTGGATTTCCTCTATTTCATTTTAAATAAATGTTATACATGTTGTGGCTGCAAAACATAGGCTCCACAGTGGAAAACAGCCCAGCTGAAATCTTAGAAATCAAAGGCTTTTTTACAGGATAAGTAAAAATGCCTGCAGTCAGATGGGGCAATACAGTTCCTTGTGTAGTTCTGCCTTTTTCCTAAATGAGGAAAAGTGGAAATGGTTATATACAATGGAACGACTCTTGCATATTTACACAATTGCCAGAATTCAGTGTGTTTCTGCTTCTGCTGCAGAATTAAAAGATTTCACCAACCCAGCTTATAAGAGCCACATAGGAAAACTATATTGAGGGATATGGGTGTATGCGATTTCCGTAATAGAACTATAATGGGCAATGTGTTGCAGAATTGAATGCTGTAAGAAAAGTGTCATTATTATAACACTCTTTGTCCTGGGTATCCTTATAAAATCCCAAAAAGAAACTAAATCTCTAACATCTAAAACATTAAAGACAATAATATTTCAGTGAGAAATCCTGGGGACAAAGAGGAAGTTTCTGTAGGAAGTTTTCAATAATGTGGCTTTCAGAAGAAAAAGCTAGATGACGCAGGAGAGAATGAAACCACACAGTTCTTAGATGACACAGATCATCTGCAAATACAGTCTCAAAACAACATGAAACCAGCCCCAAAGCCATAGATTGGTTTTAAAAAATCTTTAGACCAAAGCTTTCTTTGCATATTAGCATCAGGTTTCATATATCAGGCTGCTGCCTATATTGTATCAACATAGCTTTACAAGTCCATGTTTATTCAAGTCTTGGATGCATTCTCAAGATATGACATTTTTCTTTTGAACCTCCTAGTTAATTAGTATTTAAAATCTAATTTGCCTTCCCCTCTGCCTTACCACAATATCCAAATTGGCCTTAAAATGGTTAGGTGAGGCAAAAGTCCCTCTAGCCCTGAAGACATTTGACCTCTTGTGGTCAATCCATGCTAACTTCTAATAATCACAGAAAGATCTCCAAGATTCTTATAGATTGATAACTCTCTGGATTATGATTGTATCGTTCATGGAATGCAACTGAACTGAACTTGCTAAGATTCCAAAGTGGAGTAGTAAAGATCTTCAAAGGGATGCTTCACTTTCTTGGGAGATGCAAGTTATATGCCCCTCTGAAGCAACTTCTACAAAGTTGCTCCCTGTTTCAGTTTGTCAAGGCAAAGTTTCAAGTTTCTTTAGAAACTTGATAAATTGTGGTAGAGCAAGGTGTATTGCAAGGTGAAATGCCTCATTGAGAGTAAATTATCTGCAGTCTATACATCGCTATTCCAAACATTTTTGCCAAATCAGAGCTTTGCTAAGAAATTATGTTTCTTCTCTTTGAAACAAAGTAGGTTATAATATTTATTTCTCTGTTTTGGCATCTACATGCTCAATACACTGAAAAAGCTTAGTGGACTCTGATTGGCTAGTACTGGGCTGGCCTAATGAAAAGAAAGATAGGGCTCCTATGCCAGTAAGAAGACATTTTAAGCAATTCCAGTATTTTTTGTTTTCTGTTTTCTTTTGCATTTGTTCATGCTAGCCATTGGGTCTTCTTCACCATATGCCCTGGAAGCTTTTTTTTCTCTCCCATATCTTCAGGACATTGCCTTCATCTGAGTCCAACCCATATCTGAGGGAGTTTAAAGCTGTCTTTACCTTTTCTAGTATTGTTATTAATAATAATAATAATAATAATAATAATAATAATAATAATAATAATAATAATAATAATAATAAAGTTGGAAGGGACCTTGGAGGTCATCTAGTCCAACCCCCTGCTCAGGCAGGAAACCCTATACCATTTCAGACAAATGGCTGTCCAGTCTCTTCTTAAAATGATCCAGCATGATTCATCAGTTAAGTGCTCAGTGATAGTTGCGGATTGGATCCTGCCCAGATTTTTATAGACCACTTTAATATAAGCATGCTGGGTACTGTTCTCCAGAGCCATTTTGGCTTGGGCTGCAAGAGAGACATGATATCTGGCTTCTGAAGAAGCATTTGTCTACATAATTCCAAATCAGCATTTTCAATAACAATTAACAGGTCTTAAACATGGTTTTATCTTCTGTAAGAGCATAATCCAGTGCTAGGAAAGACAACTACATTCTATTAGCAATATGCATTATTGTTTTTGAAAAGTTTCTACAGTACTGATAAGGAGTTTCAGATAGCCATATTGTTTTATTTTGTTTAAAAAAAAACTCTGAAAAGCAATGTACATGTGTTCAGAAATAACCTGGTTGATGAGTTATAGTACAGATGTGAAGAGTTGATAAGAGCATCAACATTGTTCCTTACTACATCACCCAGTTCTCTCCACTTGTCACCTGTGTAGGATAACAGGTGGCTAAATCCACCATTCTAGGCATCAGTCTAAACCAGGGGTGTCAAACTCGCAACGTCATGTGACGTGTCGTGACATATAACGACTTTTTTGCCATTGCCAGCAATGGGATGGGCGCGGTTTCACTATGATGCATCCGGCCCCTGACCTAAACTCATCCCATCCCCATTAGAAAGATTGGTGATTGTTTCCTGTAAACAGGTGAAGTTGGTCAGAGGGGAAATTCATCAACCTGGTCCTTTAATTTGGCCTGGAAGAGGGACTGACAATGGGGACAACACAATATATGCTGTATTTTTCTGCTGTTCAAGGCTAATTGAGTCAGCTTCAATTTGACCATGAAGAAGAGCTCATATCAAGCCATTACAGAACAGGATCAGTCCTGGAGGAGCATCAATCATAGCCTTTTCATTTGTAAAATATGCATCCATTGACTGTTTCCCAAACATGGGAGACAACTGAGCTTTCCTGGGTTTTTGCAGCAACACTTTATTCTTTTGATATTGTCTGTATATATAAAGTGATCCAATGTAGATCCCTATTGCATCCTCACTTTGTCTTCTTCCTTGACTATGGCCTAACTCTCCCATCATTGCTTAACTAAGCCAGAGTTTGGGTTGCTAGCCATTTGCTTTCCCCTCTCTAATACAGCCCATTTGGTGGCATCCACTTAGTCCATCCATGTTCAGACCATGCAGTGAGGTTTTTCACCTTAAGGCCTTGTTTAAACAGAGTGGCTCATTATCTCTGTTCCCACTCTAAAAATAAACAAAGGAGAAATTCTAATGCTGAAGCAGCCCCTTAAAAGGCCATTTTGTGGGATGGCTGGAATTTTTTCTCCTGCAACATTTTGCTGGATTTTAGGAGGAGGGAATCAAAGCCAAGACAAGAGGCAACTACCTGACCCTGTCAGTGAATGGAAATTAGTGTGATAAACTGGGTCTGGGCTGTTTCTCTCTTCTGAAACAGAAGTGCTGATCTCAGACGGGAGGTAACATTTCTCTGATCTCATACTTGCTGTCTTTTCCTACACGAGAGTTAAACTTCAGAGAGAGGACATTGCTACTGCATACTCCCTCTGTGTATTCTTCCTTTTTATCCCAACCCTAACCCCATGCCTGGGGTTCATCCACATGACCTCATTTTTCACAAATGTTAAAGCAGTTGGCTTTCAGTCAGGAACAGCTGAAGAGCCATTTTCCTCCTTATTTATACTGAAACAGGTTCAAGGGCATGCAGTGAAAACTGACTCAGCTCCATCTGAGAGGGGAGGACATGGCCTGCATACTTCTGTTGAAGACAATCATGCTGAGCACCCAGTCCAGTGGCTCTAAAAGGACATCTAGGCCTCATGTATTCAGCAGGAAAGTAATCTAGCAAATCCTGTGTTCATCTGATGTTAGGCACTTTTGAATTGCCAACCCCTTTTGCAGCTACTTTTCTTGGTAAAAGGACATATTATCCCTTCCTCTAATTCCAGGTTCCTTATTTACAGGGATATTTTCTGTGTAAATAATACATACAGAATCACTGAGCAAATTGTCTTTTTCAAAAATGGTCCATTCAGTACAGCTACTATATATGTGTGTAAAAACTCAGCAGGCTTGCAATGTACACAATGTATTATTGCAATTTTATGGAACATCTGGATGCTATGTTAACTTTTTAATTCTCATGCCATGTTTTAACATCCTTTCATCAATTTTCCCCTTCTTAATGTGGACAATCTGTTTATGCAGAAAGATGACCGCCAGCAAAGAAACACAGTTTTCTAAAGGTGGTAATGTTCCATAGCACTTTATTTTTGCATGTGTTGGTAGCTCTGGCATCAACTGTGATGATTAACACCTTCCTCCCACCTTGATAGCAGTTAGGAATTATATGAGCCTATTCCAGCACCTTTGCAAGGCACCTGGTTGGAAAAGACTGAATGAGATGCTTGTCAAAATATGATGAATTCTACTGATTTTTATTAAGCAAAAAAGCAACCAGGAATTTTTCTCACTATGAAAATGCAGTGATACAGAATGTAGTTGTGAAATGTTTACCTCTTGTGTAAGTAAGGGTATGTGAATACATCTAAAAAAAAAGCTATTAATAGCTTTTACTGTATGTTAGTATTCAGGACAACTCCAGGTTTGGGAAAACACTAAACAAAAATGTTCTCTGATTTCAATATGCACCTTGGGGTAGCAGAAATGGGTAGCTATAGATGTATATTTAGTGACAGGAAGTAGGTTCTAAAACCTAGTATTGGAATTTTTTACCATGCCTTCACTGTAACATTATTCTAAGGCATAGGGAAATGAAATGATGGCCCTGTGACAAAGGGTAACAGGACATGGATTAATGTAAAACAGTGGACATTACCAGTCTTTGAGACCCAGCAGCTATTAAGGAGCTTGTATTGTTGAACCTGATATAACTAGTTTATGCTATTCTAGCCCAAAGCAATGCCAAGATTAGTGTGCGCAAACTGTCAGAATGGAGAAAAGATTATTTGTTTCAGTGTTCTCATTTCATGTTGTAGTAAATCCTTGAGTAAGGAGATAATTGTTCTGTTCACTATGAGTTCAATGGAAATCTGGTTAAGTTAGGAGAAAAGATTATTTGCAAGAAGCAAATATCTGTTTTGCTATGTATCCATTTGCGACATATTTCCTACAAAGCTCTGACTCCCAAAAGGGGAGTGGAAAAAGAACAACTAGGATTGAAACATCTGGTATTATTCCCAAAATATTAGCTCATAACTTGGGAAACAATCACAGTCTTGTACTTAATTGACAAGCTATTGACCAGTTTTACAATTCAAGACATCTTTTTTTTTATCATAATGTGTTAAATCTGAATAGCTCAGTTCACAGTCATAATAGGTGGGTTCAGAGTTGTCAACAGATCATATCCTTATAAGAAAGCATAAGCATTTCAGGATAAAACTCTAAAACTACAAAAAGAAAAAAGAAAAGGAAGTTAAATGCAGCTTCAAACAGACCTAATCTAGTGGATCAGCTAAATTTCCCCAAGTCGTGAAATCTAATAGCTTAGAGCAGTGTTTCTCAACCTTGACAATTTTAAGGCATGTGGACTTCAACTCCCAGAATTCCACAGCCAGCATTGCTGGCTGTGGAATTCTGGGAGTTGAAGTCCACATGCCTTAAAATTGTCAAGGTTGAGAAACACTGGCTTAGAGTTAAATGTGATTTCTGATGCCTCAAGAAAATCAAGAAGAGTTCTAGAGAGGCCCTCTGAACATTTTGTTTCAGTTATCATTTTTTAAGCCACCCATAATTATACAAGGGAAGGAAGGGGCAGAAATGGGTTATTTTCTCCCCACTCTGTTCTTTTTGTTGGTATGACCCAAATCACAGATTCCTTCCATCTCTGAGAAGTGGGGGGGGGGGAAGAGGAGGAATAAAGCCAGAGAGTAGGAAAGCAACAACCTGCCAGCCTCCTTTGAAGGGGGCCTTGGCCATTTGATGACTGATTTCAAGTAATCCAATGCTAGACCTTGTTGCATGCCAAGAGGAGTTGGTGGACTGAGAGATGCTTGCGTCTTGTCACGCAAACATGGCCTCTGGTCACCCCTGTGAAAATCTTGATCTCTTATTTCCCTCGTTATTTATATAGTCAAGTTGATTGACTATATAGTCAAGTTGATTGACTGGGTTTTTGAATGGTGTCTGGTGCAATTTGCTTTATTGACTTGTTATAAGTTATTATACATTATTATGCTTTCCCTCCCCCTTCCCTTTCTCAGCCCTAAGGATATATAGGGTGTTTTAAAATGAAGATAGGGAGTTGCTGACACTCTGGCTACAAGAGGTGCAGTCTGTGTGCTTCTCTTAAACTTAAGTTGGATACAACTGAAACCTACCCAGGGCTTGCACTCACCACTGGTAAGGTGGTGTGTATATATCCTAGTACTGCAGTTGACACACATGCCTGAGTTTTCTGAATGGCCAGAATCTAGCTCATTAAGGCAGACCTTGGCAACAACTGCACATGAGAGCTAGTTCTTTCTGAATGAACCCTCCTTCTGACAATTATAGTGCAATTGAAAGGACCAAGCTCAGAGACCCAGCAGGCTCATTATGTATTTCTATTTTTAAAAAAAATGAGTGGACAAAAGAAAGACATAGAGAGGCATCTAAGAAACATGGTCCACCTTACACAACTGAAGGGAGTAAATTCTGGAACTAAGCCAAAGGATATTGAATGAAATCCTAGCTAAAGGCTTGATTGTCAGTGATAGGCAGTTACTATGACTAAATGCATGAGACAAAACAAAGTGGCTGCTTCCGTTGGGAATTCTCCCAATGCACTCTAATAAAGCAGGGCTTGGATTGCTTCGGCGTTTACAGATTGTGGTAGAATGGGAGTGAGGCTGAAATATTCACTTGACTAATGTAGTATCTTTGGACAAAACTATTGATGTTAGACAGAAACAAATTCAAAAATGTTTTTTTTAATGTCTAGGGAGACATTGTTTTTTTGAAGAATGTTGAAGCTACTTAGTGAAAATTAGACCACAATGCTGTAGGGTCCCTAAAAATGTTCACATAGGTTTGGAACATCACTGACCACAGACCAATGGTGCTGTATTTTGTGCCATCAATTAGCGTTGATTCTTAATGAATGCATAGATTTTCTCTACAGCAATCTGTCCCTAATCTGATCCTTCAGGTCTTCCAGTGGTGCACCTTTCCTCACTATAAGTGAGTCCAACCATCTTTCTTCTGGTCTTCCTCTTCTTTTTCCTTCCATCTTTCTCAGCATTCTCCAGCAACCTAGAGGGAGATCTTTGCATAATGCCTCAAAAGTAGGGTAATTTGAGCCTGATCACTTGTACCTCAAGATAGCATTCTGGATTGATTTGTTCATGGATCCATTTGTTTCCTTAAATGTCTGTGATATTTTCAGGAGTCTTCTATACCAAAGTTTAAAGGTGCCAATTGTCTTTCTATCCTGGTTCTTCAAAATCCAACTTTTGCTTCCATAAAGTGTCACAGAGAATACCATTGTCAACACTATTCTGGTCTTTGTAGGTATAGACACATCACAGTATTTGAATATCTTTTCCAAGACCTTCATAGCTACTCTACCAAGTGCAAGTCTGCAGCAATTTTTTTGACTGCTTATTCTTTTTCTGCTGATGGTTGATATTAAAAAGCAGAAGCTATCCACCAATTCAGTAACTTCACCGTTATTTCTAAGGCTGGTTGTTGCTGTCATTAGCTTGGTCATCTTTATATTTAATCGCAGTCCATTTTTTCACTGTGTTCCTTGACTTTTATCAGTAGTGCTTGCAAATCCTTTGCACCTTTGACTATCAAAGTAGTGTCATCTAAAAAGTACAGGTTACTGATGTTTCTTCCTTCAGTTTTAAAACTTCTTCCAATCCAGTTCCCCTTATTATGTATATATTCAGCAGATAAGCTGAATAAATAAGGGGAGAATATATAGCTTTTCTCTAGCCTTTGCTGTAGAGAGTAATGAAGGTGTGCAATAGAGAGTAATGAAGATGACCTCAACAGAGCTATGCAAGCTTCAAGGTCATCAAGACCATCTTTCTTACTTTCTATATTTGCCAACCTGGATCCACTCTGTTTCATTATGTTCTATCCACACTGTGGCATCTTGATTTGTATATATTTTTCACATGAGGATACAGAGATGTTCTAGGATTCCCATTTTTTAAGCACATTTCACTGCCTGACATGACTGACACAATTGAAGGTCTTTCTGTAACCAATGAAGCACAATACTGACTTCTTTTTTTGTATTCTTTGGCTGTTTTAATTACTCTGTGTGCATCAGCAATCTTGTGACCCCTGTCCCAAGTCTAAAGGAAGCTGGCCTTAAATGTTACAAAGTCTTTTATTATTATTGTAGTAGTAGTAGTAGTAATGTTATGAAATAATAAATTACAATAAATACAATAATAAAAATAAATTACAATAAATATAATAGATTAAAAAATAATGCACAAATATGTGAAATCATCATCTTCATACTGAGAAATACAGCCTTTGACAGTGCAACAGCACTGAATTTAGCACAATACTGGTATTGTAATCAGAACATAGTTTTATATGGTAAGGGTCTGTTATTTCTGTATACTGTCACAAATAGGTGAAATGAAAGAATTCCTAATATCTCTGTAGAAAATGAAGTACATTATCGGTCAATTGATAAATTTCCAGATGCTGTCACTATTATATTTGTTTACTATAAATATTGGAGCGTTACACTGAAGGTAAGACAGGATTTCCTATCTCTACCCTCCCCCCCCCCAGCATAATTAATCCACATAACAAGATTATAGTGTGGCACCACTCTAGATTTCTAAATAGAACCCATTAGGTGCTTATTCACAATATTAATTTTACTTAATTGATTCATGGTCAGTTGGACCCATACCCATGTCAACTAAATCTTTTACTCTTTACACTAGAGCTGATTGTGCATTATAATAGAATAGCCCTATCTCTTGCATGGCTGGGTCTCCAAGGGCCCTTCTCTAAGGCGTATTCCCACCCACTTCTATCTGAAAATTCCCATGTAATTCCCATTCTCCGTTGGAAGAATATTCATCCAAGAAATGAGATGTAACCTATGAAAGCCCATGCTAAAGTTAATTAACCCTTAAAGAACTTTGCCCAAACATGAGTCTTCCAGATGTGTTAGACTTCTACGTTACATAGGTCATATCAGCAAAGGATTATGACAACTATAAATTCAGCCTTCTTAGGTGATCTGGGGAAGGCTGCTTTGAGGTATCATAGGACTCAGTTATTTTTGTTACCACAAGATAACACAGCTACTCCTCTAGAATACATGGCAATTCACAATATTTTAAAAAGTTAAAAATAAATTTCTGCTCTTGGGATAATGGAGAAAAAACAGTAGGAGAAAAAAACAAAACAGTAGGAGAAAAAAGCAAGTAATTGTCTAATTGTGCCTGTCCATTGAGAACACCAAACACCAGCAGAGTAGCTCTTTTTTCTTTGTTGCCTCAAGTCTGATTTGTAGGTTCCTGTGAAGGCAAAGATAAAGTAGCAAAACTGGGGCAAAACCTTCATTATCGCTATTTCATTCAGTCTGCATGCAGAGGAGTGGACTGCATTTAAATATCGACTTAGGAAAAGACAGAAGTAAACTAAGGGCATCTACACATGGTTTTTTGCACTGCTCTCAGAGTAGTTTCATTGCTGTGTGATCCTAGGATATTGCTTCTGGAAGCTGAACTGATATATTTCCGGATCAGCTGTGCTTCAACAGGAAACTGAACACACTGAATCTGGTCTTCAGTGAAAGGGCTGGAGTACTCTGAGCTTAGGGACAGATAGTTTCCCATTAGTGGGAGTTCTTGCCTCACCTCAGCTTTCAGACTCTCCTGCACCCTCAGGGATTAAGGCACTCCACATTATAATTTCTCTGCTGTTTTAATAACTGCCCAAAGGAACGACTCCTTGGAGGCTCTGCAGGCCCCTGACTGCCAACACTCAGATGTTTTAAATACTAAATAAAACAAAGCATAGATAGGGAGATGCTTTAGTTCACGGGTGTCAAAGTTGCCACATCACATGACATATCGTGACGTATTGCGGGTTTTTTTGCATTGCCGGAGCTGGGGTGGGCACAGCCTCCGTATGATGCAACCAGCCCGTGGGCCGGCAGTTTGACACCCCTGATTTAGTTGGATGCTGAGTTTGTGATCTTCTATTGTCACCTTATTGCTTAGTTCATGTTCTCTGTGTGAGGCATAGAGGATAATTGCAAATTAACTTAAAACTCTTTCTGAGGAATTGGGGAGCAAAACTAGAGGCAGTGTGTTTGGGATCTAAACATCTTCAGATATTTTCCTCCCAGAAAAATCTTTTGAGATTATACGTCACCTCTCCATGTCCACCAACACCCCTATTAGGAATAAAACTATTTTAAAGCAGAATTTTAGGGAAGAAAGTGACACAATTGTCAGCCATTGCCTGCAAAATAACAGTAACATTTGAACAGTTTCAAGAGGGGATTGTGGGAACAAAACACTGAGCATTAGTCAGTGGTTTGCACATTTAAAAGATTTCACAACCACCTACAGGGATAAATCCAACTCAAACTGCATTGGCACAAAGTGTAAGCCTAAATAGGGGAGATTAAAAAGGTAGAATTATTCCCTGAGCCAAGCTTGACTTCTTGACTACAATCTGGAAATGAATTGACATGTCCTTACAGGTAGTCCTCAACTTACAACCACAACTGAGCCCAGAATTTATGTTGCTAAGTGAGACATTTGATAAGTGAGCTTTGCCCCATCCCCATTTTACGACATTCCATGCCACATTTGTTAAGTGAATCACTCAGTTGTTAGTCACACGGTTGTTCAGTAAATCTGGCTTCCCCATTGATTTTGCTTGTCAGAAGATCACAAAAGGTGATCATCACGTGACCCCCGGGACACTGCAATCATCATAAATATGAACCAGTTGTCAAGCACCCAATGTAAATCATGTGACCATGGGGACGTGACCAATTGAGCAATGATCATAAGGGTGAAAAATGGTCATAAGTCACTTTTTTCAGTGCCACTGTAACTTTGAATGATTACTAAATGAACTGTTGTAAGTCGAGGACTACTTGTATTTCAAAATATTTCTTTTTTCAAAATCCCTACTACTCCTTAGACATGGAATATCATAATAATCTCCCATTCAATTACTAACCAGGCTTGATCCTAGTTTCCTTCTAAGACCAAATCATGTCAACCACCAACAGGAAGTTCCAGAACCTAAGCTAAACTAGAAAAATGATCCTGTAAGATCATTCAACAATACCCTTGAAGGAAAACCAACATGTTAAATTTCAGTCTCATTTTTGTTCTGTCCTACAGTTAAGCTTACTCTGGAACCAACATAATTTTAAAAATTGTTTCAGAATATAACCCTCCTCCACCCACCCCCATTCTTCTACCCAATCATCATGATCTACTTTGTGAGTAAAAATTGATGGAAATTGTTTTCACCAATACCCCTGTAAAAATATCTTTCCAAAACTATATGTTATGATTACCAGTCTTTTCATATTAGAGGCCCAGGCATTATTTCTGTTCAATCAATATAATCCAGGTTTATCTCTGCTGTTTCATATAGCACCATTTTTATTGCTATTTAAGAAATGTATCACCTTTCAGTAGAATTTTGAGGTTGCTGTGCATCACAGTGACAAAACTAGTAGCAGTTTTCTGTGAAAAAACACCTTCCAAAAATGCAGAACAAATTCTGGTTTGCATTGTGCATCCCAGAGGGAAGTTTAATATGGGAGACACATTACTGCAACTGCTAGAGCAGTAGTTCTCAACCTTTTTAATGCCGCGACCCCAACCGGTCGTAAGTCGAGGACTAAACTGGTCATAAGTCGAGGACTACCCAACCGGTTGTAAGTCGAGGACTTTCCCTGCCCGGGAGCGCCGCGCATGCGTGGTTCCGCCCCCTGCGCCGGCCGAGGCGTATCTGGCAAGCGGCAGAGACGGAGCAGACCAACCACCAGCTGGCCCAGCCCAAGGGAGGTAAGGCACCCGCCGGAAAAGGGGGAAAAAATGGCGGACAAAAAAATGGCGGACAAAAAAAATGGCGGACAGCTTTGCTTGGCGACCCCCGTGAAATGGTCGATCGACCCCAAATGGGGTCCCGACCCACAGGTTGAGAACCACTGTGCTAGAGCAATCTGAAGCAAAGCATTTTAGAAATTTCAGCTGTAAAATTAAGAAAATAGGTTATTAGCATAAATTTCACCATTTAAAGAATCGTAGGAAGACTTGATCAGAAGCTTTAACATACATATGTATTCCCTCTCCTGAACAGCTGATCTGTGGAATTTATTTTGATCTCTATGTAAGAGCTCCAGGGTGCAGAGCAAGTAATGTAACAAAAAATGCGGGACAAGCAATGCAGGAAAATAAGGCTCCATTGATGTAATATTTGGCGGCCTAGTTGATGTTACTTCCTATCAAGTAACATTCTAAGCAGCTTAACTATACTTTATACATGGATTAAAAATGCAAAACTCTAACTTAACATTAAATGGTCAGATGCAATAGCCAAATGTGGCTCCTTCGTTTATCACATCCTAAGAAGTCTGACTTGGAAGTAACTGTTTGCTTTGGGCTTTTGATTTCTGGTTTGTTTGGGAGAGTCAAGCAAGAGGTCTTAGTTCATATGGTACAATAAACAAGCTATCAAAGTAACGTCCCTGGTCTGGAGCCAAGTGGAAGCAATTGTGCAGCATGCACTAACATGTTGGGATATTTAGTGTCAAGTGTCCCAGAACTGATGGCTTGTGAGATATAAATTTTCCCAATTTTTCTTTGTCATTTCACCCTGAAAACTTGATTTAAAAAAAAAAATCCTTGAGTTTTGACTATATAGAAAGGCAGAAAAATCTGGTGGGATGGTAGAAAGAAAAACCTGAAATAATGCAATAGTTTGACTGCAATATGTTTTGGGAATTTTGAAGGCTTCAGTGAGCAAATCAAGTAAAAAGCTATGTAGAACCCAATATATAGCTATATCCATTTTTCTTTTTAAACATTAGATTAGCACTGTGAAAACTTTTCCGTGATTAAGATATGGCATGTTAACTGATCACTGCAGTTAGGTTTGATGGCCAATTCTATGATTCCATCTACTGACAAAGTATTGACAATTTAAAAAAATGTGCTGGCTTCCTTCTTTGTTCTCTTGTTAAGCAGCAAGAAAGGGTAAAAAAAAAAAACCAATCATGATCCCACATTTCTTTCTGTAGATAATTTATTATGGTGTAATTATAATTAGCCCTCCAAATTATAACTATACAAGACAAATTCAGAAAAAGAGGGGGGATTATAAACCCATGGCTCATATATATATTCTCCAATGGATTTTGGGAATAAATCGCACAAATATGCCTCTCCCACACCTCACCAGGCTCTCTTTCCTCAGCACAGCAGGAGGTATTGCTTGTAAACAGCCATCACTTAGTAACACACTTAATCGGTGGCTGTTGGACCATTATTCATCCCAGCCTAGCCTTAAACTCTGCCCCTTTTCTGTAAGGCACCTCCAGAACAGAGGAAATTCCTCAGCTCTGATGTGATGTGAAACAAAACATGAGCTGCTATCCTGGGTCTCAGTCAAACTCTCTCTTCCCCAAACCCTCTTTTTCTCCCTGTGACACTTTCTAATAAAGTGGGGCTCTCCCTCTGCAAATCCACCCCTCCCCTCCTTCATTCTTTTCTGGTTCAGGCATTGTAACCCGATAGGCTGGAAATGCAGTTCTTTCATCTTCCATTTCCCACATCCTGAGAGTCTGGCGAGAAGAAGCCCACCCAGAGAAAGGAATGTCAGGCATGTGGCTTCCTCTCCCTCCCCCAATCCCCCATGTGGCTCCATTCACAAAGCAGATTAGCAATGGCAAAAGGGCCTCCATTGAGTCTCTTTCTCCTCACAATCCACCCCCTCCCCAACAAAAGGAAAAGAAGAAAAAAGAGAGAGGTTCCTAAGAAATATTAGCTATCCAGAGGATTCAACTCCCCTTTGGTCCTTTTTTTCTCCAATAAGGGGGAGAAAAAAAAAACCCCACTACAAAACTGGCTTCCCTCTCCTTTTTATTACAAGAAGAATCTGGGTCTCAAGTATCTATTGAACTAAAGCAATAAATCTGATGGATTTTGTATATCTAACATGTAGATAATGGTGATATTAAAATATCTCAGAAATCTTAAAAGTTCATTGAAGAGTAGATGATTAGAAAGAATGGATAAGCAAAAGAATTCAAGCCAAAGCAATTCAGAATCAGTGTGGCCAATGTAGTTTTAGATACCTGTTTTTTAATTACACAGAGTTGATTCTTGTTTCTTTTTTCACTTTTCTGAATGTCTTATGCCTTTATCATTCTCTCCAATCATGTAGGGCTAGCCTGCAAGTTTTAATCAGGCCGTGTTCACAGATGGAATAAATTAAGAGTTGAAGTTGCAGCAAAAGACAATGCCATCATTTATATGTATGTACTCCTCTTCATTCATGATGTTGCTGGGTATATGATATGACTGCATCTGAGAATCAGATGCAGCAGAAAATATACTGCCCAAAACATTTAAACCATAATCGTGGTCTATAGTGTGCATTGCCTGGTTCTGGTTTAGTATTATATGAGATGCTAACCAGTATGATATCATTTCTATGTAAGCCATGTGACTATGGCTTATTCAACAAGCAGTGGTTTAAAAATTCTGACTTGGCATTGTCCATGAACCATATCTATGTACTAAATACACTTATTTACTATGTAAATAAACTTAGAATAAAAAAAAGCTGTTATATAAAGCAATGTTCTAGTTGCTTGGGTATGAACATCTAAAATTTTATTTACTTTTCCTGCATTAGAGGATTAACCTACAATGCCAACAGAATGCTGATATTTCATAATAGCCATATATGTCTGCTTGAATTATCTCAACATAGATTTTGGGAATAAACTGAGCAGTGCCTCAGGACTGGATGGACAGTAGAACACTCTTAACAATCAAGGAAAGACACTCAGTAATATGTGTTGTGAATTGAAACTAGAGAATATTTTTCTTCCCACCTTTAAAAAATGATTAAACAATTGTTTAACTGTAATGGTGAATTCTCAAGGAGCCAAAAAAAATCTAAGTAGCTCTAAAGAAAGAGGCTTGTGGTGAGGGGACAGGAAGAAATGTACATGTAAGCTGAGAAAGAGACATTATACTTCCAAAGGCCCAGCAGAACAATCAAGGGATAAAGCAGTAATTAGGCCTGATTATCATGCAAGGCAACTCTGGTTAGAGTGAAATGCAGCTCAAGAGAATGAAGAACTGGATGGATTGTTTCCAGTATTAGGAACTGACTCTTTGATGTCTGTATGGAAGCTGCTTCTCAGCCAGGAGAACATTCAGAAACATAAAACGTGGTTGCAAATATCATGTATTTAACTTAACACCTTACTAGCAGAACAGAGAGATGATCATGACAGCTGGATTAGAGGAAAGGTTTTCACATGCCCAAGACCTTAATTTTGTCTCATCTTGCAGTCTTTTCAAAATTCAGTTTGTCAGTTTCAAAAACACAACTAAACAAATCAGCCCAGAAAAGTCAACCTCTATTTCAATGTTACAGATAACTATTTCAGATATGGGTCAGTTTGAGAAAGCAAGAACTTAAAGACAAACACAGATAGATAATTTAGACATTCTGAATGAATGTCCTTTCTTATTTAGTTGGTTGTTTCACTTACAAATGCACATTTTCTGCATTTGGGCCCTTAGAACAGGGGTATCAAACTGCCGGCCCGTGGGCCAGATGCGTCATGGCAAAACCGCGCCCACCCCATTGCTGGCAATGGCAAAAAAAGTCACGATACATCACGACATGTCACTTGACATTGCGAGTTTGACACCCCTCCCTTAGAAAGCCTACATTTTATCTCTCGGCTCTGGCTTCAAGTCCTGTCCTCACAGCACCACTGCAGGGAGACATAAGCAAATAAGAGGAATCCCAACAGCAAAAAATGTTTACACACTCCAGTACAGAAAGACACTCTTTGATACCATCGAGCAATACTCAATGAAGTGGCAATAAACCAGCATGCTGCATTCTTGTTTTCTCAGTTCATGCTTTAATGAGCAATTAGAATTAGGGATGGGAATGTCATATGGTAGATTGCAATGACCTTTCACTTTCCCACATGTCTGGACTGTGTTGTCCATCCCATGTCCGAGAGCCTTCCTATATGCTTTGAAGACAACTAAGGAGTCAGGGGAGGTCATACATGATTTCCAGATCTGCAGGACAATGAATGAATGCATTTAAGAGCTGAAAATATATCTGCGTAAAAGCACCCTACAGAAAGTGCTAAAGGAAGTGTAATAGCTTATAACCACCCTTGACAGCTTCTACTGTAATTTGAGGTGGCAATGGAGGAGGGGTTTGTGAAGATATATCACCTAGAAAAATAGGTTACTCCAAAGTAGCACAAAAAAAAAGGTATCAAGCTGGAATTTCTTTTGTGCATGGGAAAACTCCAATAGCTCGGAGAAAGGAAGCAAATGAACTGTTATTTATGAACATCTAAATTTACATGGAAGGAGACTTTTATGTACACTTAGCTCCATGCAGGAAACAAAAATGATTTTTCCTCCTGGTCACTGTTATATTAGGGACAACGGCAATAAGCTGCATGGATGCTATTCTCTTAATGGATTTTAAGAGACTCCAAACCTCTTAGGGGAATTAAGCAGTTTCCCATCCTGTACCATAATAGCACAACCTTCTTCAGTCTGGTGCCCTCCAGATGTGAGTAGATAGTAATGGTGAGTCCAATGCCTCTGAAGCCATGGGAGAAGATACATTACAGTATGGTCAACCATTAAGGGTATAATTGTGGAAAAAGTGGACTTTTTGAACCTTTAAAATCTGCCGTTATGGAAACTCTCCTCTTGCAATCCAATCAGCAGTACACTAAATGACATTTCACAGCTCACTAATTTAGAATTTTTTATTCTAACTTTCCCCTATATAGTGATTTCCTGACGATTTGAATTCCAACTTCCATAATTCTCAGCTGTTGAGTATGTTGAGGGTAGTAAATTTGAAGAATCCTAGTTTGGAGAAACTAATGATTTTATGTCTATGAAATTAGGAAACCTGTACCCTACTTATGGCCACATCTGTTTTTGGCAAGTTCATTTATCAGGATAAGATTTATGCAGGGTAGAAAGTAGATGAGCAATCCAGAAGCTATAAAGTAGCCTTTTCTAACTGGGGAAGATGGCTTGGATTCCAACTCATATGGTTGCTAATTTTTGGCCCAGTCTAGAGAAGGCTGGGATAAAGGCATAGAAATAAGCAAGTCTGCTGGTGTGTATGTATGAGAATAAGAGAGTGAAGAAGTTAGGATACCTTGAACTGAATGAGAGTGGAAAGAAGGCTGCAATGGAGAAATGAAGTTTGTTAAGATAGTCCAGACACAGAAAGAGTAATAGGAAGATCAGTTTCTTGCAGATTATGGGAGGCAAAGATAGATTTATTTTCCAGCCTAAACTTGGCTGTAAATCAGTAGTCTGTATTTGTAGACAGGGAACCCCAAGCATGAATCTTAAAATAAGCACTTTCAGAGAAACAGAGCAACAATATTTGTTTGAGGAAGGAGATCCTTTGCCTTTTTGGAAGCCATGCTTGCTTAATACCAAACTTGGTTAATAGTGTCTGTTGAGAGCAGGTATATCTTTTTCTTCCTCTCTAGTCCTTTCAAAAGTCCCTGAACAGCCTGGTGCTGATGTAGACAAGGAGTCTGTCCCATTTCAAAGCCTAGTATGTGGAAGCAATGCCAATGGTCAAATTCTGCCCAAAGAGTTCTGACATCTCTGGGGTAGATATGATCTCTCCTCTTTTGGAGTTTGCCCTCCCTCTCCTATCTTCTGTCAGTTAAAACATCTGGGGACTAGGATTGCTATAAAACACATTATCAGTGTAACATTTAGATTTGTTTCCTATTAAGGGACCACTTACTAGATAGTCACCTAAACTATGATGGTAATCAAAAAACCATAGATATTCAAATGCTTTTTCCTACTTGTATTCTCTTATCAATTCCATGAACTTTATAAATGAGAAGCTTTTGTGAATAGAAGATATGGTAAGTATACATGTAAATAAGCCCTAGGATATGTAAACTTGACAGAAGAAACCTCAGTGAAAGATGGAAACTGAAACTGCCATTGACATCTGCTTCTATGAAATGTCACATTTCAGATTTGCTCTGATTTGGGGGCAGGCTGTTTGCCAGGATGCAGACTAACTTCCCATCAGTTTTCAGTGAAGTTGTGCTGTTGGGCAGCTACAAGCATTGCCTGTTTACAAAAGACTCCTGTACATGCTCATCTGGAACTAATGGCTGTCGTTAGGATAATACCCAAGAGACAATAATGCCTTGGAGTAATAGAATCTCTTCCTGTTGCAAAATCAATGCAACTGTCCTTCACTAAGGCAAATCCAGTGGTACTCACGAAACATTTATCTTAATTATTTATTTATCGGACTCTCTTTGGCATGTTGACACAAATCAATGCTGACATACAGATCACAGGAAACAGTTGGAGAATTTTCTGTTGATTATATATCTGTGCAAGTCAGTTGATGCCAGTTATTAGGACAGATTTGTCTAGTGTTTGTAAACAGAAGATTAGCTCAAGGACTGCCAGGTTGCCATCCTTTTAAAGAATTCATTTCAGAACAAGGAACAGGCTATTTAGTGTTGATTCACATGGCAGCTTAGAGCAGTGGCTCCCAACCTTTTCTATACCCCGCACCCCTAGAACACTTCTGATATATTCTTACACCCCTTAACAAAGGTTTGAAACAATGGCGGCAAATTATGCGTATACACTACAATTTTGAAAACCCAAGTTTTCGCACCCCCTGGAATATCGTCTTGCACCCCCCCAAGGAGTGCAAGCACCCCCAGTTGGGAACCCCTGGCTTAGAGCAAGAAGATTGGACACTTTCAAAGAGTAGTCTGAAGTTTACTTAAGGTAAGTAAGTCAAGTGAGTTCCAGCTATCCAAAACAAAACAAAACATGGGACATGCATAGCTATGACATGGCCAACAGTGAAATCCCCTCATGACCCCTTTCCTGGCAGAAATCTGGAATCTGAGCAGGAAAAAAAAGCAAGTCAACTATCTAATCAGGCAAGTGTGCTGATAATCAGCTACTAACAGAAAGAAGCCAGCAGGACAACTCATTTAAGGATATAAATGTTCATCAATGCACACTCAAGGGAAGTCTTTCCATTCCGACTTTTGTCTTTTAATGATTCCTTTTCACCCTGAATTTTGTGTCTGTTTACAAAGGGGGGGGGGTCATTCTTGCTGAATGGCTTTAATATTCAAGTTAACATATCCACTCTGATTTACTCTAGCTGGATATTTCAAATGGGTGATAAAAGACCAAAAGAGACTGTTTGTGGGGTGGCAAAGGCCAGAATTACCTCTAGGCAAAAGCCACTACTATACTTCCTGCAACATATTCTTGAAAGCAGTGTTTATTCACCTGTATTGCAAAAGAAACCTTCTTGTCTCTTGACATATATACATTAGTACAGTGGTTCTCAACCTTTTTAATGCCGCGACCCCCAACCGGTCGTAAGTCGAGGACTAAACCGGTCGTAAGTCGAGGACTAAACCGGTCGTAAGTCGAGGACTAAACCGGTCATAAGTCGAGGACTACCCAACCGGTCGTAAGTCGAGGACTTTCCCTACCCGGGAGCGCCACGCATGTGTGGTTCCGCCCCCTGTGCCGGCCGAGGCTTGCTGGCAAGCGGCAGAGACGGACCAGGCCGACCACCAGCTGGCCCAGCTCAAGGGAGGTAAGGCACCCGCTGGAAAAGGGGAAAAAAATGGCGGACAGCCTTGCTTGGCGACCCCCGTGAAATGGTCGATCGACCCCAAATGGGGTCACGACCCATAGGTTGAGAACCGCTGCATTAGTACAAGTAGCTACCTCCCTTGGCCATCCTGCAGCTTCAGGTACCATGGAAGACACTGTGGTGGCCTTTAGTGGTGAAAAACACTCAACTACCAACCCAGTCAGTTTGTGTATTTTCAGTGGAAATGGTATACCATCTTACGGGTCTAATTAGCTGCTAAATTATTTTAGACCAATCCTGGGGCCTATTCCCTTTGGCCTACCAACAGTTCTTCTTAGTTTTGGTATGCTGTACTCTCCTACTACTAAAAGAATATAAAATGCTAAGATTCTAAACTAAACTATTTGGTTTAAGAAATGGGGCACAGAGATAATCTGCATCTCTTTATGCTTCTCCAATGACTTTACTTTTTAATTTGAATAATTTTAGTGGACTTGCTAAGTGTCTGCACGCAGGCAACAGATACTGACTCAAATGTGACCCTTAGTGATTTAAAAGAAACCTGACATGAGAATACAATCTTCTGTATATTCACCATGTACTACACACGGTGTAATTCACATGGCATGGGTTATTATGGGGATTATATGCAAGTAGAATCAAAAATTTAAAGGATTGAATGAATGGTATGAATTAATCAGAGCTGCTTTCTAAAGGCAGTATAAAAATCCACAATTGCGATTGATCCCAATCTTACAGTGGAGAGGTTCCTATCTCAGGAAATGTATTTATTTACAGAGATTATTAAACTTATAGAAAATGGCAAGAGAAAAAGAATGATGAAGTCAAAGGAAGAGACTCCATCGAGCAAAGGTAATATTTTGCCATTCTAAATTAAAATATCCAGGTGGAAGTAGCATTAATCCACCAATTATCATCCCTTACCAGATTCTATTGCTACTTCAGTTACAAGCAGCATAGGGTCATAGCTTAAAATGTGACCCTTGCTTAATTTGTTTTCCATGGATTGAATCTGACTTCCTGCTATTTTTTTCACTAGGGACAGATGCTTATCATGGATTCAGTACTGATTGAATCATCTGTTTTGTACCTTTCTCCCATTAAACAATTGCAAATTAATCATTTGTTGGGCAACTGATTTATTTTAACCGCTTTTTACATTATTATTGAAAAATTGTCCCTTACAAGTTAGGGAGAGAATTTTGACATGCCCAAGGCTGCCAGCGAATTGTTATAGTGCAATTTGTGCCTTATAAACAGTACCAGTTTCCCCAAAGCATGAACTAAGGAAGGAGATAAAATACTGGGCAACTGTTCAATGTATGAATTACTAGAATTTTCACTTTTTTCATGTCAGCCTCCTTGCTCAGGGTTTCTATCAATAATTTTTTTTATCCTGCATTTTTAATATCTTTTGCTTTGTCTGCTTTGCATGCTTGATATCCTCACAGCAATTCTGCAGTTTAAGGATTAACTGCATGTTTACATAGAATCATGGAGTCTGCCACTTCAGATATACCTAAAGGTTTAAGTTTTTTTAAAATTATTGATAATGTAGAAGAATTATGCTTTTTTAGTACAACATTCCCAGTCTAGTGCCCTCTGAATGTTTGGGAGTCAATATTTCCACAATCTTCAAGAATAGCCATAGATAATGTTGATTTATGGGTTTTATAAACCCACACATAGGAAGAGCCTCAGGTTTGGAAAGATTATACTAGAATGTTATTAAACTGAAGGAAATAGCCTCCTTGCATTTCAAATTGCATAAAAGAACTATTTCATTTGAATTAATATTGCCTATTAAATACCGCCCTGAGTCTGGTAAGGAGAAGGGCGGGATAAAAATTGAATAAATAAATAAAAAAATAAACAAATATTGCATACAGAAGATGGAGACAATTCTTCTGCAAAATATAATAGAAATTGAGGAAAACCAGGCAGTGTACCTAAACAGAACTGTAACCTGTTTTTATAATGCCAAATGCTGAGAATATGGAAGGTTCATTTTTTCAACTTTCAAATTTTTTTTAAAAGATGCATTCTGAAAAAAAGTATAAAAGTAGACTCTTGCTGTTTCATAGTTTTCATGTAGGAGAAATAAGAAAAATATCAGTAAATTTAAATTCAGTAGTTGTGAATTAAAAGGTATTAACTAAATCACTTTTCTCCTCTACCTACTCCTACAATTTTGATATTATTTGTTCACAACAATGTGAAGTCACAGTTGCCAGTTCTTTAGTAATGTTGGCCTTTATACACATCAAGTTTTTCTTAAGAACCTAGGATGTTGTAATTTATTAGTATGCTGTACACAGTATAAGTAGATCCAAGCAGTGTGGCTTTTTTGCAATTGATTGATGGAAATTTTGTCAAAGTGCAGATTTTCTAAATGTCATCTATGATCTTCTGACATGGCATTCACTGTACCAATAACCACTGGGACTAGCGCAGCAGGTTTATGCCATAATCTATTTCAATTTTCAGCTCTGTTAGTTTGTGATCCTCTTCAATTCTTTGTCTTCTATTCTACTATCCCCTGGTATTGCCATATCAATTATCCACATTTTCTTCTTTTCAATCATTTGTATCTGATGTGTTATGAGGCAAGACATTATCAGTCTGTATTTGGAAATTCCACAAAATTTTAAACTGCTCATTTTCAATTATTTATTCAGCTCTGTATTCCCACCAATTTTACTTTACTAGTACATAATTTTTATAGATGTTCCAATGAATCAGTTTGGTGATTATATTTTCATTTTCAATCAGTTCATGCAATCTTCTTGCATGAGATGAATATATGATCTTCTGCTTCTTTGCAGAATCAGCATTTTGAATTATTTGATCATTTTTCAATTCTGGTCTTGATTGCTTAGTTTGAATAGGTTGCTCCTAAGCAGCCAAAATCTTTTTTAATGGTCCAAGTTCTTTTTTTCAATGTTCTAAGTATTGCCAGGTTTTATCTTTATCCACATTCCCCTAAATCTTTTGTACAAATTGGCTATGTAATGCTTTTTCTTGATATTATTTATTATTTACAAACAGAGAGATAAGATGCTACATGAAATGTTTGCAATTTACTGAATGTATAAATAAATATAAGACCACATATTCCTGTGATTATACTATATTCTGAACCACTATTGTATTAAATGTGTCTGTCTGTCTCTGTCTGTCTGTCTGCCTGCCTCTCTCTCTCTCTCTCTCTCTCTCTCTCTCAGCCAAAGGTCTTAGACCTTTATTACACTTTTTCATTCAGTTACATACAAATTTATTAAGCATCTGTTTCCTGTAAGTGCATATTATATGTGTACATACTGTATATTCTGTTGCGGATTAGGAAAATATTACCTATTATGAAGCATTTTCCATTTTTTCCCCTTAAATATCTTATAGGATAATTATAGTGACTGATGTTGTAGTGCCACAATCAGTATCAGTTTCTATGTTGATTTGGAAAAGCGTTCAGACGCTTTTTGTTTCTGCCCAATATGTTTGTGTACATGTGCATGGGCCTGTTTTCTGGACACATTTAATCCAGTAAGCCAGTACTCAAACAAATCTCCTTAATAGTGGTTACAGCAGAATACAATTAAATTAATGAACTAGGTCAAAAGTCACCACCCACTTTCTTCAGAAACAGCTTGGAGCCTTGCCCGCAGCACTTCCTGGAATTCTTTCACCAGAAAAATATTGCAAAGGCATCATTAGGCCTACTCTACTGGCTAGGCATGGCTAAATTGGTGTGGCTTGACCACTGGGGCCAGGGTCTGAGAGGTGTGTTCCATCCTGCTAAATCTTGACAGTGAATTCAGTAATAGAAAGAGTTGTTTTTACAGCTGCTCTTTCTATTTTGTTCTTGGAACACTAGGTAGTGGAGCAATATGTGATAATTAATTGGGTTTTGATGTTTCCCTAATAGGTCTGAATGGATAGAATTATTTGAATCCTATGCAAAATGAGGGCTACTTTGAGCTAAATCAAAACTTCTGGGACTTTGGGAATCAGTTCAGGGGATCAGTTGCTCCCTTTCTAGATGTTCCCACCATTATTTATATACACACACACACACACACCTACTACCTAACACCCTACTGGAATTTCTAGTAAAACACAATCTATTTAATCAGTCTTCAAAATATGTTTGGAATGGTGCAAACACCCTGTATTTTTATAAAGAAATAACACTGCACACCTACTCATACACACAGAGGGATGCTGGGTTTCATCTGTAATAATTTGGATGTTAGCATCTGAAATTCTATAAATGTTAATAGAATGACTCATTAGAAATCTGTGCTGGTAAATTGTTTATCTTATCTTTGGAATTCTGGAAAACATCTCATCAGTCAACTTTTGTAAAAAAAAAAATGTGGTCAAGAATTCTCATAGGGATTCCTCCTTTTACTGAGTAAAACTTAATTAACTAAGACAAGCTCATCTGCCAGATTTTTCCATGATCAGATTTTCAGGAAGAGATGAAGTCATGACAAGATTAGCAGAAGAATTCCAATGAGGCTGACTTCAGCCAAAGATGGCAAATTTTCCTAATGCTGGTGACAAAGACATTTATTGTTATCAGAAAATGCCATCATACTTGCAGATAACCTTACATTAAAGACTGAGTTGTATCCAATACAGCATTATTTGAATTTGTACAAAACAGGAGGAAGATTCAGCTTCATGCTTGTACTTACCGGTAGTTTCCCATTCTACTATATATCTGTATTATAATTTTAAAATATTTCTCTAAAAAGACTATTTTTAGATATAATTCCCTGCCAATTCCTAATTGTCTTCAAATAATAATATTGAGCTGAATGACTATAAAGATGTAGTTCTCTCTCACCAACATAGTAACATAGCACAACAGCTATTATATGCTAGAAATTCTTTGAAGTTCATAAGAAATACTAAGAATACCGGCTATACTGCATACAGACTGGGTATAGCAGCTGGAATTGAAATGGCAGAGGCATAAAATGTGATTTTCAGTTTTCTTTTGCCCAAAGGCACATTCATTTTGGACCCTTAAGCACAATCACTCCTAATCAGGAATTCTGCAAATGGCCAGGGTTGATAATGCTAATGGAAATTAGAATTCAAGATACCTAAACTGTTGCCATATTGGGCTAATACATGGTGTATATGATGAAAGGACCTATGTTGAGCTCTTTTGTGCAAGGCTAAATTAGCATAATAGTAGTGGAATCACAGAATTTAAAGATTAGAAATCTATGGAGATTTTCAATCTTCCAGGATCCAGGTCATGGTTGTCCCAAGGGTGTTTTTCAAAAGGCAACTGGATTTTCTTGTTTTTTTTTCCTTGAAAATGTTTTGCTTCTCATCCAAGAAGCTTCTTCATTTCTTCTTTAGATGGTGGATTTACATCCAGAAATATTTCAGTGAGCATAAGTGCAAAATGTCTAACATCTAAATTCCTATTCATGAACAAAATGATATCTCCATCTGAGATAGTCATTTGTACTGTCAGTCAGGTACATTCTTTTCATAAATACTGGGCTATCCTTGATTTTTTTCAAGATACAAATTTTACAACAAACAGAATGATTGTGAAAATGAAACCAAATAAACCATAATATTAGTATTCTAATCTCACATCTTCCACATTCATATAGTTTAGCAAAATGAGTTAATAAATGGAGAATTCTATCTTCAGAACATTTTATACCTGGTTTATTCATGTTTAAATACTGTTGGAAGTGCAATCCCAAAATCAATCTCTTTCCCTCCCATTTTCTTTTTTCTTTAACATGGGATGTGCTCCTTATTTCTTACATGAAAATAATCTGTCAGTTTCACTAGTATTTATAGAGTTTCACTTTCAGATTACTGTAATAATTGGCTTCCAAGTAAGTAGTGATGTTTGTTTTTAAAACAGCTGTTCCTCTTCAACTTCATTGGAAAATGAAATCTTGCACAATAGCTTTTTAAATTATCTGTGCAAACTCCTCTCAATGTCAAACTTAAATTTACAACTTGCCTTTAACGTCTGCAGGTTTTTATCTTTGTACAATGCCCATATTGCTCTAAGAACAAGACAAAAATTGCAAAAAACCCACTTACTGGCAACAGTATTAGCTGATGAAAATAGTCAACTAAAGGGGCTTTGTTAAATTGCTGTAATTGCAAAATATTGTATAGTACCCAAATAAATTCTAATTAAAATTAATGTAGTATACTGTGTGGAATATTGGGATTTATGAGCTTATTTATACTTGTTCAAATAAAGAGTCATCACAATGTAGTTTTTGTAAATAGTTAGGAATGTTGTTACACTAGTTCTCCAAAATTAAAAACTAAGTAGTTATTAGAGGAGCTTCTGTTGACAATGTGCATTCTCATTATCTAAGGAAAGAGTTATACCTCTCCCTTGGAACCTAAAGGTAGCAGCACATTAATGTAAAAAAATTCAGTATTTTGGATATTGTGTAGATTCACATAACAAAAATCGTGGCCCAACTGGATGCTGATCACATTCATTCTATTTTTAAAAATCTGTGTTATGATTTAGAACTATTTTTTTTTTAAAAAAACTACACCATCTGAGCTTGAAGACTATCCTGTGTACCTGAGAAGTTATTGAAGGACTTTTCATAACCAAGATTAGTCAGCCAACTATTATTTTTGTAGAATCACAGAATTGGTGCTGGAAGCTTAGTCTTTTGCTGACTTGGTTCAACTAGAAACCAATCGGCCACATAAGCATCTAGGATTTTATAGTGGTTTTGTTCTGGTTGTTTTATGTTTTCATTATTAAATCTATTTCCCTTTAAATCAATCTCTGTACTTTCCTACAAAGAATGACTCCAGCGAAATCTTGTGCGAATGGCTGACAAGATGCCTATTAAGTTTGATGGATAAACTAATAGCACCCTAGCTTGTTGGACAGGTTTGATCCCTTATGGTGGAAAGGATTGGCGTTCGATTTAATTGGCACTTTATCATTTTTTTTAAGCTTCTTGCACGTAATGGCATTTACTCCGAAGAAAGCAGAGTGTTTGTTGCACTTGTAAGTTCTGAACAGGATTCCCCCCATCAGAAGCCATGAGTCATTAGGAGTCTTCAAGCCGAGTCGTCGTGGGTGTATCTGCAGCCGTTTCAGGGAGCTCCCCGCCATACGTATGTGTGGCAGGGAGCTCCCTGCCTAAACACGACTGCACGGTAGGCAGCAGCGACGAAGAGAACGATATATGCACCCACTGAATGTTATCCCTCATGTTCCGGCAATGACACAATGGCGACAAAAAAAACCGGGCAATCGTGAATGCATTTTCCTTACATAACAACAACAACCAAAAAAAAAGCAATCATGCCAGGACTCCCTCTCCCCGCTGCTTTCTCCCTTTTCCCGCCAAAGATCTCAGCCCCCTCCTCCCGGTCTCCAGCTTCTCATTCTTGCCCTCTCCCCCCCCCCCGCCCACCTCCTTCTCCCCTTCTTTGGCGCCGTTTTCTTCCCGCCACGTCGAGCCTCCTCAGCAGTCCATTCTGACGAAGAGGCCCGGCGCGGGCTGCCAGCTGCAGCAGGGATTGGCCGAAGCAGCACCAGTGGGCGGAGTCTTCCCAGACTGGAGACCTGCCCGCCGGCTCTCCCCGGCTCCACCCCAACTCTGCTCCCTCCCACTTTTACTACAGGCGGCTGAAGCCGGGCCGCCGCGCCACACGGGAGGGAGCAGGCTGGCCCGGCACGACCCCGCCCGCAGCTCCCGCCCGTGCCTAGGAGACGGCAGTTGTGCCGTCGCCGCTGCCGCCGCCTCCTCCTCCGAGACATTGCCGCCGCTGCTGCCAGCCCCGGCCTGCCTGGAACACGCGGACGGGGCGGGGATGTTGCTCTCCAAGATCAATTCACTGGCCCACCTATGCTCGACGCCCGGCGGGGATCTGCACCCCGTCAAGCCGCTGCCAGGTCAGCTGAAAGAGGACGGAACGGAAGAGGGGAATGTGGGTGGCGGGAGGCTAGAACCACCAGCCGGGAATGCTCGATGGATGGATGGATGACCTGGAAGCACCTTGGTTTAATGAGGCAGTGGCTGGATTGGGGTTGGCTGGTTTTTTTTGGGTTTTTTTTTGCTTTGTTTTGTTTTGAGAGAGGGGCAAGGAAACGTCTGACGGGGTTTAAACGATCTTTCCTTCCTCCTATTTGTAGGAAAGGAAAAGGAATCCCTGGAGAAGCTGTATCAAGTGGGCCCCCTGCTCGGCAGTGGAGGCTTTGGTTCTGTCTACTCAGGCACCAGGCTGGCAGATGGAGCTCCGGTGAGTGATGGGTTTCTAGTAGAGTTGTGCCCTCTCTCGCAGCCTCCATCATTCCCTATTGTTTTTGCCCTTCCCGCCTCCCCAGCACACGCGTCTATTCTGCTTTCTTTAGCGTTGGCTGCTATCTGTATTAATTTTTATTTTCTCTCCCCCCCCCTTTGTATTTGAAGGTGGCCATCAAGCATGTGTCCCGGGACCGGGTTTCTGAATGGGGAGAACTGGTAAGTTGCAGGGAAGGGAGGAATGTTTTGGGGTTCTTTACTGTAGAAAGATCTTCACCGTCAATATGGGACGTCGAGGTTCAACTTGTTTTCTTGCTCACCGATCATTTTTTTTTCCTCACCCCTTTTCCCATTCTTTCTGCAGCCTGGTGGAACAAGGGTACCCATGGAGATTTTGCTCCTGAAAAAAGTTGGCTCTGGATTTCAAGGGGTGATCCGGCTGCTGGATTGGTTTGAAAGACCAGACAGTTTCATTTTGGTTTTGGAAAGGCCAGATCCTGTTCAAGATTTATTTGACTTCATCACAGAACGAGGTGCTCTTCCTGAGGATTTGGCCCGTAGCTTTTTTCGTCAGGTGTTGGAAGCAGTTCGACATTGCCACAGTTGTGGTGTCCTGCACCGGGATATCAAAGATGAGAATATCTTGATTGACTTGAGCAATGGAGAGCTCAAACTTATAGACTTTGGATCTGGGGCACTGCTCAAGGACACAGTGTACACAGACTTTGATGGTTAGTGTTCCTACTTTTCATTCGAAACTGAGCCAGGAAGTTTCATTTCTGAAACATACTGTTCCCTATGTTGTGTTTTAGGTAACTTCACGGCAATAGAACAAGTTCTTCCTGTGATTTTAACAATTTGTCTTTCCTCTGAAATATATTTGATTCTCGTAATCCATTCCCTACATAAAATTGCTCTTGCCCAGAAAACTAATGCCTGTTTGTGGCTAACCTTTACTGCTAATGAGATTGTTTTTCTAGTAAATCCAATGGGCTCACAACCTTACTTAAAAATGTGACCATAGGAAAGGAAATGCCTTGGGCGGGAAAAATCTATTGCAGATTGTTTTCAAGTTACGATTACTAATTCACCTGCTAGATATAATGGATATATGCTAAGCTGCATGTAAAATATTCCTGCAATAGTCTTTATATTTTAATGGTAGACTAATTACAAGTCCAAAATAAAAGTGTAGACGTCATGCAATTTTTCTGTGTAGTAAGACTGAAGAAAAGTTTTTGTATTTTTGTCCTTTCCTGTGATGTCTGAGTATGAAGCCTAGAGGAAAAGGTTACTGTTAAAAGCTGTATTTGCAGACTCACTAAATTAATCATTGTAATAGGGAAGCTGAATGCTGTGAAATTTAATCTACAGTAGGAGTGATCACTTTAAAATAACCTCACTTTAGGGCTAGAAATGCAAATAAATGTCTTTTGAAAGCAAGTTTGTAGTGATGGAGATTTAAGCATTAATATTAGAATAGAAATATGATCTGCTTGTGCATTCAAACCGTTCCCATAAAACAAAACAAACTGCTTGCGTTGCTAACAGACTCATGAAAGACTCAAGAGCCGTTTACTTCAAAAATCACTGCTGGCTTGCAGCTTGTTTGTGTTTTTTGGTCTTGGTTCCCAAATGGCACGCGCTGCCTTGAATTTTTTGTTTTGTTTTTAATTTAACGGTTAACAACCAGGAAAGGGTTTGTTGCCTTCTTTCAGGCGCTTTCCCAAGCTTCTAGTGCCCCCTTGTGGATTATGAGGTATCTTTTTACAACTTAAAGTTTGTAAACAACAATCACGTGGATGGAAACCAGGCAAGCAGCTCTGACCTCAGTATCCTTGCTTCCTGCCAGGAGAGGGAGGGAGGAGGGAGAGATCAAGCACTACAACAAAGACATCTTAGACAAGAGGTTTCTGGCATTGCATTTACAAGCTGCAGTCTAAGTTTCTTTAAAAGGAACTTTTATACCATTTGCCTATATCTTAAAGATGAAATACATACTAATCTTTTCATGGTTGGAAATTAGATCTTTTTTAATTTCTGGGCCTTTTGATTAGTGTCCATGGAGACTGTCTAAATTTATACCTATACATCTAACTATAAGATTTAAGAGTACTTGTTTCTGAATTCTGTAGTTTCTTTAATTTTCTTGATCTATCTGTTTTCAGGCACTCGAGTTTACAGTCCTCCAGAATGGATCAGATATCATAGATATCATGGCAGATCTGCTGCTGTCTGGTCACTTGGGGTATTACTCTATGATATGGTGTGTGGGGATATTCCTTTTGAGCATGATGAAGAGATTATAAAAGGCCAGGTCTATTTTCGTCAAAGGATTTCTTCAGGTAAGTGTTTATTTGGTGTGAGTGAAATTCTACCTGGAATGCTGATCACAAATAACTTGTTTAGTATATTGGATAAGCAGTAAGCAATAATATGCAAGTTCCACTATCACATAAAGCAACATCTTAGAATTTGAGTTTTTGATGACTGCTTTTAGCCAAGGCTTAGAAGCTAGCATTCCTGAAAACCCAATCTAAGAAATTTTGATTTTATATAACCTTGGCAAAGTAATAAAGCATGGGTGAATTGATGTTTCGGCTTCAACAGTTTCAGCTGTGTAAAGCAATCTCATTTTATTAAATAACCCATGGAGATTTTGCAGCAGCATTTATAATGTTCCACTTTGTAGATGTTCTTCATCAGTGGACCTTTGCTAATTTTGTACTTTCTTTTGTAGAGTGTCAGCATCTCATTAAGTGGTGTTTGGCTCTAAGGCCTTCTGACAGGCCATCATTTGAAGATCTTCTAAATCATTCTTGGATGCAAGATGTTCTCCTGCCTCAGGAAACAGCTGAGATCCACTTGCACAGTCTAATTCAAGAATCTAGCAAATAGTCTGCCATATTTGATCTGGTGGAGTGAAGACTTTTATAGAAATGTGACTCATCTTTTTCCAGACACAGGCTGCCTGATGACTTTCTAAGTCTGAAGAAACCCATCTCTTGGAGGAGAGTGGACTTGCTGTTTGGGAGCCTGACTTATAAATCTTCTCACCACTAGATGAATATTGGACAAGCTGAATCCTAGAATATGAAATGAGTGATGCAAAGAACTAGAGATGTTTGGTACAAGAGAAGGGAAGGAGTTAGTGATTTGGACCAGCTACCTGCCTTCACTGTGTTGCTACTACCATGTTCTGAGTGCCTTCAATTGCAAACTGAGCTGTGCTGGGGGGAAATACTTGAACATTTCTTCACTGCTGCTTTCTCACAGATTTACCTGTCTTATAATTTATTTCAGTTTCAAAAGAACTACTTCAGAATGAGGGAGATAATATTAGCAACCCTAATTGCTGTCCAGCATAAACTCTTGTGTTTGCTTTTGCTGCCTTTTGAACATGAAGGCATCCTCTAGTAGTGCACAAACAATGCAACTGTAAATTTGTACAGAATACAAGAACAAAAATTGGTGTACAGAAGATTGTAGTTATAATATTTTTACTTCAGTGTTTTTTAATTTATTTCTAGGGTTTTAAAAATTGAATATCCTAACTGGCAGGATTTTATTTATTTTATTTATAAATCATGCGAATTCTTGGCATACACCTCACTGCTATAGCTGTTGACCTGTTCTGCTATGTTGTTCCTACTTTTTCATATTCTCAAATCCTTCTTTGGTTATCTTCTGCCTTTTTGTTTGGTATCTTGCTTCTGTATGGAACAGCTGACTGCCCTTCCCCATCACCTGTAAATATTTCCAACTGTTGCTGTTCAGCCTCTCCACATATTTGAGACTTGTTTTTACTAGTGTTGATGGGGAGGATATGTATAGATAGCATGTGTATATAGTGCTGTACTTTGAAAGGGAGCAAGATGCCCTGGACTTCAACACTGTCAAACTTGTTTAAGTATTTTGGTGTGTAGTCTGCTGTTTTTTTTTAAATAGCTAATACTGTACAGGGAATTCAGAAATGCTATTTTTTTAATACATGCTGTTTTAAATAAAAATTGAATCACTTGATTTAATCAGTCTACTGGATATTTAATGGTCATATGTCTCACATTCAGTTGTTTAAAAACACTAACTGTACAGTACAGTAAATCACTGTCATTCCTCTGCCTATAAACTCAGCAAAAAACAATGTTTGCCTATGATTATATTTCAGATATAAATTGTCTTGGCTACAATATTTAATTTCTATTGCAATATCTCACACTATACATGAAATCAAACCTGATATCTAATCTAAAGTTCTGCAGTACTTCTTTGAGTTTAAGATTGCCATTATAGAGCTTATAGATTTTTCTTCTCTTTGTATAGAATTTTGACCCTGAATGGTCAACATCCTGAGTGGCAGCAGGAATAATAGCATGTAAGAAAGGCCTTGGACAGCCCAACAGAATACTACCAGACAGAAATTTAGATAGAAGTTAATTTCTTCAATTTATCTGCTGCTCAGTTCTGAAAACATAATGGTTTCCAATAGTAAAATCAACAGGGAAAATGTACCCAAAGCCTAATGACAATTTATTATACATTCTTGTTATGATAAATGGATTGTTTACAATAAATGAATTATCTTATAAACGGGCATTCAAAGAAAAGTCCTGTGTTGTTAGCGCTGGGTCTCATTAAACAATGGGATTAAACTTTGTTGTGAAACTTGCCTAAATTAGTAAGTAGTAATATATTTAACAAAGTCTTTTTTTAGGATATGTTATTTTTTTTAAAAACAGAATTTTTCATCTTCATTATCTGAAGCTGCTCTCTTGCTATTTGTTCTAAAACAGATCAGGAATTTTCTTGATTATGGATATTGGTTGTGGTTCAGAATTCCTATAACACTTGACTTGTTCTTCATGCTATCATTTTGTTCCCCATCTTTATTCATGCAAATTCACAAAAATCATTGGCAGCATTTACATTCCAACAACTTTAAAGAGTATAAATTTCTAAAAATGGACAGGACTATAATAGCTTAGAAAAATATGTTTTTTCTTTGCTGGGTTAGCTCATTGGCCAGTTAATAGCATTACAACCTTACAGGAAGCACTTATTATTTATTTTCTAAATAGTAATCAAAACACAACTTTTTCAATTTCTTGTTTTCCCAGTTGTATTTGGGTACTTTAATATACAATTTAGTATTACGTTAAATGATTTATAGTTCTAAGAACTGCACATTGGTTTTATTTAGAAATATTCTTAAATGTGCTCTCTGAAGTTAAGAATAAATTCTTACTGGGGTTGACTACTTAGTAAGAGCACTGAATCAAATGACAGAAGAATGCAATCTTCCCTGCCATTTTCCTTCTCTAAATTGCATCCAGGCAGGATTATTTTAATTACAATTATAGCCCGTGGGTACTGTATATGTTACATTTGTAAATAATAATAATTGAACTTTGGATCTATCCCCTTAAAATAAACGAAACAAAACTATATACACTATGTAGCAGCTTAATTGCTTTAGCAATGAAGAGTAATGTTCTTTCCTACACAATATGGATGACATTTAGAATTTATGCACATTTAAGCTTATAAACATTCTTTTGTTTCAATCAATGCTTGTGAAAGAAATCTTCCTACAGTGCAAACAGAGCAAAATCAGGAAATCAAGATGTACAAAAGCAGATTCATTTATGGCAATTTCCTTCTGTCTGATTTCTTTTTATTATTAAGATTATGGCCATCTGTGGAGTTTTTGTATGAATAAACAACATGTATCCTTCGGACTTCCAATTCATTTTGGCAATGCCAGCTACAGTATTTGAACTATATGTTATGTAAAATGTGCATGAGTTTACATCAGCTGAACAGAAGAATACTAATTCCCATGAGTCTGCGTGATAAGGCTGGTTACAGAAAGTGTACAACAAATATTGTACATGGCTGTCATGCTGTATTGCCTGAAATGCTCTTCAAAGAATAGTTTGCCAGGTACCGAGTTTATTATCTTTTGATATGGAGCAAAACTTTAAAATATCTTTTATATTTGTTATATTTCTATTGCTATACTATTTTTTAATTTCAATTTCACCTCTTTCATCATTCTTGGATTTTCTTCTGATACCATTTTTATCCTCTGCTGCTTCTAATAGGCTGACAGCAAAATATAAGAAATTCTTGATAATATGAGAGGAAACTGGATATGTAGCATCTTTAACAGGTGTCATGCAGTGTATTTGATCCTCCTGTGCCCACCCTACGCTATCATACCCTCTCTGGCTGCCAGTATTAAGAAAGGCAAGGGTCTAATTTACTGGTGATTGTGCTGATTCCAGAGGACTCTGTCAACTTACTTAGGCATCATAGAACCAAGAATATCAACCCTGTCAAGCATCTTAGCTATCTCTGTGTTCCAGAATTCACCCAGACTAGCTACAGCAGCAGTTCTCAACCTATGGGTCGCGACCCCATTTGGGGTCGATCGACCATTTCACGGGGGTCGCCAAGCAAGGCTGTCCGCCATTTTTTTCCCCTTTTCCGGCGGGTGCCTTACCTCCCTTGGGCTGGTGGTCGGCCTGCTGGTGGTCGGCCTGCTCCGTCTCTGCCGCTTGCCAGCTATGCCTCGGCCGGCGCAGGGGACGGAACCACGCATGCGCGGCACTCCCGGGCAGGGAAAGCCCTCGACTTACGACCGGTTTAGTCCTCGACTTATGACCGGTTTAGTCCTCGACTTACGACCGGTTTAGTCCTCGACTTACGACCGGTTGGGGGTCGCGGCATTAAAAAGGTTGAGAACCACTGAGCTACAGGATTGCCTGCTTTATTATGGAGAAATTACCAAGCAGTCACTATAACCAAATTATCTGGGATAGACCAACTTAGGTTTGTCTCCCTTACACAGGTCAGCAATGGGCATTAGTCTAGTCTGCCAAGATAGTTATCTAGCCATGACAAGGGGTTGTTAATGTTCCCCATTCTCAGATCACAAAGTAGCTGCTCTGAAGTGAATACCAAGCCCAATGTGTGGCCCTCCCCCATATAATTGTTTTTTTTTCTTTGAAAAGTTTCGCTTCTCATTCAAGAAGCTTCTTCAGTTCTGATACATACTTATGTCCATAGCATACAGAAATATATAGACCTGACATTCATTGGAACCAGTTATATCTGTGTATTCTCCTTGACCTCGTTATTTATCTACATTTATTCTAAGATTTATTATGGTGTGGCAGGACTCAAATTGACGAGTTTCTGACTCATTTCAAGTAATAGGAATATGTGATGCTAACATTCTACTTAGTATTTCTATTGTTGTCCTAATGGGATCTACAGTGAACCCAAGAGAAATAGTCCTTTCCAATTCTAATCACACTGGCAAGAAGCAGCAATTTTTTAAAATACGAATTATAGTTTATGTTTCCATGCATATACAAGAAATGTATGTATTATGATTAAACTATGATTAGATATTTGCTGTTTGTTACACTGAAACTGATGTTAATAGTCTTGACAAGATTTCCAATGTGTTTTGTAAGTTCTATCCTTATGTGTATTCCTTTGGCAAGGATACAGCAAAGGAATATGTGGTCAAAGTAAATGATGGATCTCCAAACCCTGGGCTGCAACCCAGTACTGGGCCATGGCCTATTTGCAACTGGATTGTGTGAGCAGCAGGCTGGTGCGCACACACGTGTGCAGTTCGACTTATACATGTGCATGCCAGCCAGCCGCTTGTGCTGCCCAGTTCCTCTCTCCTCCCCTGCCAAGTTGCAAACATTGGGGACTGCTGTCCTAATTCACCTGGGACTTTCTCTGCAGAAAGGAAAAGAAGGCACAATTCCCAAACCCATTCCCAGTTTCTCTCAGGAAAATATAGCGCATTCAATGAAGTACCTTTAGTATTGTATATTATGTAAACATAGTAGGGTATTAAGGACAATTAAATCTAAGTCCTTTCTGCATAAGATTTCCAAGTTCCAGACCTTTTAGTAATGTTTAAAAAGCAAACAAAGTGGAGGTAATCTTTATAGGAATTAGCATCCTGTGCTGTGCTTCACTTTTTGTTGGGGTAGATACCAGCAGAGCTTGAATGATTGGTTCAAATCTAGTCACACCCCTGCTACTTGAGCAATGTGAGAATGTATACCAGCACAGCCAGTCTTTTGTAAAAGAAGTCTTTGAAGAAAGCCTGGGAAGTATGTGAGAACAAAATGTAGGCCTGCACAGTCAACTCTCCTCCACAGAAAATACGTAAATAAAAACTACTGCTTTGTTACTAGCTATCTGTTTGCCACCTATAAAGACAATAGATTATGGCTCATCCCACAGCCAGATGTACAGATTGGATGTTGGCACTTTTATCCACCTATCGAGTTCTTCCCAAGGATATGGAATAGGCAAATGTTGACATCTGATGATGTTTGAGATGTCACAGATGTAAGCTGTTCTGAGTAAAGCTGCCTTTTGCAATTAACTGGTGGTGAATTTGTCAATGCAGGTGGTGTTCAAGTGGTGCTTCCATTGTTTTCAGATTGCACCCAAGGCACCTATTAGTATTGGTAATACTTGTGCTTTTTTTTTTTTTGCCATAGTCATTTTATTTCTATTTTCAGGTCTCTGTATGTTGTTATCTTCTCCAGTTCCTTCTCTTCTATTCTGCTGTCTCCAGGTACTGCCATGTCCACTATCTAGACTTTTTTGCCTTTCTTATCAATAATTGTTAAGTCTGGGTGTTATGCGGCAGGTACCTGTCTGTTTGAATTCTAAAGTCCCAGAACAATTTAGCTTCTTTATTTTCTATGAATTTCTCTACCAGTTCTTGCTTGCAGGCAAATTGCACCACCTACTGCCCACTTGTAGGAAGCATTAACTAGTTCTCTCATCATCATCATTATTATTATTATTATTATTATTATTATTATTATTATTATTATTATTATTATTATTATTATTATTATTATTATTATTATTATTATTATTATTTTGTCAACCACAGGACATTTTAGTGGAACTTTTTAAGGGGGCCAGCTTCTTTTTGAAGTGGAGGGCACTAGATAAGTCACTCTAGGGAGAAGGAAGACTCACTTATTAGTTCAAGACAGTTCTTATCTTACTTGCTACATACTCCATTTCTCCTCACATATGTTCATACTGCCTTTACCACATTTGCCCTTACTACATTTGGCAATCAAACTCCAATTTGATACTAACATAAATCATTTTATAATTAAAACTATATGCTTTTCTAAATCAATAAATGTACAATAACCATTATTTTTGTCACATTCATACTTTTCTCAAGGATCTACTGAAGTGCAAAACCTGTTCCATATACTGTACTATCTACCTAGCATAAAGCCACATTGCACTTTCAAAATTCTGCATGGATTCCCATTTCTTTGTCCGCTGAAAATCATTAATTCAGAAACAGGAAAAGTATTTTTATAGAAAAGTATTTTATAGAAAAACTAATTATTTTGAGGGAAATATGTTTTGCCCTTCCTTCCTGTACTCTGTCCATATTGAGAATTGAAGTTCAAAAAATATAGGAAGCCAAGGGTTGCCCAACAGTACTTTAAATTGTATTTACCACATAACTTTTTTTTTACAGTACATCCTGACAAAGGGAAAAAAAACAATTGTTAGGAAATGATTCCAAAGGATTACTTACCTAATCCTACTATTTACATTTCTTCTGTAAATAACCCATGTATTGTATTTATTACAAAAACATAAGACTATGTGGGTTTGATATAAAAAAAGCAAATTAGTTGACCTAAATCAGGGGTAGTCAGCCTTGGCTCTTTTATGACTCGTGGACTTCAATTCCCAGAATTCCTGGCTCAGGAATTCTGGGAGTTGAAGTCCACGAGTCATAAAAGAGCCAAAGTTGACTACCCCTGATCTAAATTAAGCATTCAGCAATAAAATATTCCCTCTGTGTGTTTAATATAAGTCCTTGACTTATGATCACATTTATGATGTGAAAAACGGTCGTAAGTCACTTTTTACAGTGCTGCTGTAACTTTGAACGGTCACTAAATGAACTGTTGTAAATCGAGGACTACCTGTATATGTGTACATCAAAATGCTTCACATGTTATAAAAGGTTTTTTCCTCCACCAAAATCTCTCCTCCTGATTTTTCAGAGATATCTCTAGTATGATTATAGACTGGAAACAGAATAGTGATCCTGCCCTAATTAACTAATGCACCAATCATTTCCTTAACCTTTTTCTTGTTTCTTACATGTTGAAAAAGCTTCTTTCAACATGTAAGAAACAAAAAAAAGTTAAGGAAATGATTTCTCCATTAATGGAGAAAATGGCAAGAAGGTGACAAGCAGCAGGGAGAAAACAGAACTATTTAACTCGGTTTTTGCATCCATCTTTACACAAAGGGCAAAAACAGTCCAACCTATCAAAAACAGTACCGTAAAAAACAGATTAGAAACACAAGTTAAGATAGGCAAGAAAATGGTAAGTGAGCACCTGTCCACCCTAGACGAGTTCAAATCACCAGGACCAGATGGATTACACCCCAAGGTTCTCAAGGAACTGGCAGATGTGATCTCAGAACCATTGAACTATATCTTTCAAAGATCCTGGAGCACTGGGGAACTACCAGAAGAATGGAAAAGAGCTGATGTAGTTCCCATCTTCAAAAAAGGAAAAAAATGGATCCAGGAAACTACAGACCTATCAGCCTGATCTCAATACCTGGGAAGTTTCTGGAAAAGATAATCAAGCAACGAATCAGCGAACACCTAGAGGCAAACAAAGTTATTACCAAAAGCCAACATGGGTTAGTCAAAAACAGATCATGCCAGACAAATCTTATTGCATTCTTTGACCAGGTGACAAAATTAGTGGACCAGAGGAATGCTGTGAATATAATTTACTTGGACTTCAGTAAGGCATTTGATAAAGTAGACCACAACCTACTACTTGATAAGATAGAAAAATGTGGGTTAGACAATATCACCACCAGATGGATTCGTCGCTGGCTGACCGGCCATACTCAGCATATGGTCCTCAATGGAACTGCATCTACATGGACAGAAGTGTGTAGTAGGGTACCCCAGGGCTCTATTCTGGGCCCAATGCTCTTGAACATCTTCATCAATAATTTGGATGAGAGGATAGATGGGGAACTCATCAAATTTGCAGACAACACCAAGCTGGCAGGAATAGCCAACAGTCCAGAAGATAGACTTAAGATACAGAAGGATCTTGACAGACTTGAACATTGGGTGCTATCTAACAAAATGAAATTCAGTAGTGAAAAAAGTAAGGTTTACATTTAGGCAAGAAAAAAAATGCCCAGATATAGTATAGGTGGTACCTGGCTCAACAGAAGTAACTATGAAAGGAATCTCAAAGACCTAGTGGACAATCACTTAAATATGAGCTAGCAGTGTGCTGCAGCTGCCCAAAAAGCCAATACAGTGCTAGGCTGCATTAACAGAGAGATAAAATCAAGATCACGTGAAGTGTTAATACCACTTTACAATGCCTTGGTAAGGCCACACTTGGAATACTGCATCCAGTTTTGGATGTAAAAAAGATGTTGAGACTCTAGAAAGAGTACAGAGAATAGCAACAAAGATGATTAGGGGACTGGAGGCTAAAACATATAGGGAACAGTTGCTGGAATTGGGTATGTCTAGTTTAATGAAGAGAAGGACTAGGGGTGACATGATAGTAGTGTTCCGATATCTCAGGGGTTGCCACAAAGAAGAGAGAGTCAAGGTATTCTCCAAAGCACCTGAAGGCAGGACAAGAAGCAATGATGGAAACTAATCAAAGAGAGAAGCAACCTAGAACTAAGGAGAAATTTCCTGACAGAACAATTAGTGGAATAACCTGTCTCCAGAAGTTGTGAATGCTCCAACATTGGAAGTTTTTAAGAAGAGACTAGACAGCCATTTGTCTGAAATGGTATAGGATTTCCTGCCTGAGCAAGGGGTTGGATTAGATGACCTCCAAGGTCCCTTCCAACTTTTATTATTATATTATTATGGATCATCGCACAGTCAGCCAGATGTTCAGACTGGATTTGGCATTTTGTCTACCTATCGAGTCCTCACCAAGGACCTGGGATAGGTAGATGTGGATGTTTGATGGTATTACAGATATTGTCGCAGGATGGAAGCAGTTCCTAGTAAGGCCATCTTTTGCAATTGACTAATGGCGAATTTGTCAATGCCAATGGTGTTTAAGTGGTGCTCAAGTTGTTTTGGGATTGCACCCAAGGCGCCTATTACTATTGGTATTACCCTTGCTTCCTTTTGCCACAGTCTTTCTATTTCTATTTGTAGGTCTTTGTATTTTGTTATCTTCTCCAGTTCTTTCTCGTCTATTCTGCTCTCTCCAGGCACTGCCACGTCCACTATCCAGACTTTTTTGTCTTTCTTATTGACAATTGTTACGTCTGGGGTGTTATGATTCAGGTGCTTGTCTGTTTGAATTCTGAAGTCCCAGAGCAGTTTAACTTTATCATTTTCTATGACTTTCTCTATTTTATGATCCCACTAGTTCTTGCTTACAGGCAAATGATATTTCTTGTAGATCTTCCAATGCACCATTGTTGCTACTTTGTCATGCCGCTGCTTGTAGTCAGTCTGTGCGATCTTCTTACAGCAGCTTACCAGGTGGTCCATTGTTTCTTCAGCTTCTTTGCATAGGCGGCACTTACTGTCTGTTGCTGTCTTCTCAATTTTGGCTTTGTATCCATTTGTCCTTAAGGCCTGGTCTTGTGCAGCCAGAATTAATCCCTCGGTCTCTTTCTTCAATTTTCCTGCTTTTAACCATTGCCAGGTCTTGTTATTATCTGCTTTCCCAGCTATTTTTTTTTAATGTACTGGCCATGTAGTGCTTTGTTTTCCCATGCCTCTATTCTTTTCATTTGGTCTTTCTTGTAGGCCAGTTTGGTCTCTCCAGTAGTCAGTAAGCCTTCCTGATATACTAATTTTAGTGCATCTTCATCATTGTCCTTCAGATACTCTTCCAAAGCCATTTTTTCTTCTTCAACCATCTGATGTACTTGCAGCATTCCACGTCCACCTATTTGCCTTGGTAGATAGAGTCTGTCAATGTCACTGCGTGGATGAAGGGCATGATTCATTGTCATTATTTTTCTGGTCTTCCTATCCATTGCTTTTAGTTCTGCTTGAGTCCAGTCCACTATTCCAACTGTGTATCTAATGACTGGAATTGTCCAGGTGTTGATTGCCTTCACGATATTTCCTCCATTGACTTTGTACTTTAAGATCTTCTTCACTCTCTTGATGTATTCACCTCTAATCTTTTTCTTGACTTCAGTGTGCTTGATGTTGTCAGCTTGAAGGATACCCAAGTATTTGTAGTAATCTTCTTCATCCAGACTCTTAATGTTATTTTCATGGGGCATCTTGATTCCTTCAGTTTTCACTATTTTTCCTCGTTTAGAGCAAGTGTGGCACATTTGTCCAAGCCAAACTCCATTGCAATATCTTGACTATAAATACGGACAGTGTTGAGCAGCGATTCTATTTCAGATGATGTTTTGCCATACAGCTTCAGATCATCTATGTAAAGAAGGTGAGATAGTCTGGCAGGTACTGACTGATTCATTGCAGTTTCTCAAATGATGGATTGGTAGAAACATTTCTGATTGGATTGAAATTGGAGGTTCTGCCTATAATTTGCAATTCGAGCTTCGTATCTACTGATTTTCCTGGCTATAGCTGTTATTTGCTGCTTTATTATTTCCAGTGCTTCCTTGATCTTCCTTGTTTCTAAGTGATATTTCTTGATTAGATATTCTTTGGTCTTCTTGTTCTTCAGCTTCTTTTCTTTCATCTGTTCTAGCTTGCTTGCATGTGATCTTAACTTGCTGATCTTATTTTCTACTCTAACCTTCCATTTTTGTGGTGCACTGTTTGTTTGTTTTTCTTCTTTGTTGATTTTGCACCCCAGGTATTCAGTTATAACTGCAGCTGTGCTGTACATTAGTTGGTTTGTTTCTTGCAGTGAATTGGTGCTTATACTTGATATTGCAGTATTTGCATCTTTTAATGCTTGTGCTAGCTATTTCTTTGGAACAAGCTTCAATGCAGGCAGCCTTATTGTTGTTTTTGTGCTGTTCTAGATGCTCAGTTATTCTTTGTTTCAATTCTTTTATTTCTTTTGTTAGAGGGCTTTGTTCTTCCTGAGGAAGAGGTGCCTGGTTTCCAAATGAGAACAGTTGTATATCTCTGCTGGATTCCTTCACTGCCAACTCCCCCTGGTTTGCCTCTACATTCTGAATTACTTCTGGCAAGGCTTTGATTTCTTTGCCCTGGGTAAACCTTTGCAGTTCGTCCAATTCTGTTTCTGTGAATACTTTATTTCGTATTATAAATCGGCGTTGATCTGCTAGTCTCTGTTCTGTTATTTCTGATTCTGGATGTTGTTCGTTCCAGAACTGGTGCATTTGTTTTAGATATCCTCTTCTTGTTGGACTTGATCTGTAATAACAGATCATTATTTCTTTGTTTTCAATCACTGTGTATTTGTGACGGGTAAATACCTTTTCTTCCAGTAGTTCTGCAGCTGCTGACCCTAGTTGCTCAGCCAACAGTCCTGAGTCCTGTAACTCATTTTCACCAGATATCCAGGAACTCCAACATCTAGCACGGACCTTGTTAACCCGGGCGACATCTGAGCTGGTATGGCTTTCTGAAATTTACGTCTCACCATATTTTTTATGGGAGAGACACTCTTTGTCTGACTCCTCTGATGAGACCTGTCCAGTATGGTTGAACCTCTGGCATAGCTCTCATCTTCCTCAGAGTACATAAGCCCCACAACCACGTCAAGGTAGTGCCTCACTGGGGGTTGATGATGATGATGATGATTATTATTATTATTATTATTATTATTATTATTATTATTATTATTATTATTATTATTATTATTATTATTATTATTATTATTATTATTATTCCTTTCCCTCAATGATGCAAACAAGCCCAGAGACCCAAGTATAGTAACTATGACATTTATTTTTATTAAAGACATTTAGATTAACCCAATAAGATAATGAAGTAAAACAATGTGAAACATTACTTAGTACATACATATGTTGGTTCTGAACTTAGTATATATTATGGCCTGCCATGTTTCTGACAATCACCCTAATTTCGTTGTTCTGAAAAGGAAAGATATTGGATAGATAAGACAGAAATATATTAATAGTCCATTCTTTGATGTGCCAGGTGTTTATAACTGCATAGAACAGTATTTTGAGAGCTACAACTGAATTCTCTTGGCAGCTGCACCCAATCTAAACTTAGGAGGTTCAGTAATATATCTCGATGTCCGCCTTTGCCTCATTGACATCCTCCCTACACGTCTTCCTTCAACAAGCAACATAACATATGTTATAACAAAACAAAGCCAAAAACAGTCCACAGGAATCCTACTGGCCAATCCAAACCATTCTAAAGGACTGATCGAAAATGTGGATAGCTCTGAAATATGGCTAGTCAAGACTAAAATGACTATGTTGGCTGTATCATAAAAGATTATCCAAGCAAAGTATACATAAAGACCTACAATTTTTCTCTTATAGATACAATATAAATAATAGAAACATATAGGATAGGTTATAAAAGCCAAACCTATTGCTATGTAATAGCAAAATGGAATAATCCAGATTAAGCCTTTCATTTTAATACTTGCCAATTCAGCTAATGCAAGGCTTAGGTGTCGAAACTCAAAGATAAGATACATATTGGTCATTAAGATCATGTACACACCAGCAACAACTGATCCTGCTTTCGGTGTTATGCCACAGATGCCATCAGCAAACAAGGGAAAGATTATGTGTGGAGTAATAATTGCCTGAAAAACAAAGAAAATATGATCACTTCCACATAATATGGAAATTACCAGAGCTACATAAAGAAATCTAGGGAGAAAAATTAAATATATGTTAGAATAAAAGATAAAATGTGAGTTGCATATTTGTTTTATATGCATTCTACTGTTCAATGTTTTCCCAAATGGCTGCCTTTCAACAGTACAATTTCTATCAAGTATGGTAGCCAATATTATCCAATCTATTTGGAGACTGCTACTAGGGAAGTATTTGATGAATCACACTAAGGTAGATTTTAATTATGACCAATAAGCTACAATTGATTGGTTGCCATATATTAAATCTAACAATTATGATTTAAAAACACCTGGGGTTGCACAACCTTTTATCAAAACCAAACAAATCATGTTATGGCTCAGAAGAATATATGAGTATACTATTTTTCTGTAGGTTTCAAAATTGTAATCTTTACTTATATCATTTTTTCACACAAATGAAGGCAAATATACGTATCCTATGATAATGTAGGATCCAATCTGGGTTGGTCATCGGGACCAGAGGTTTCATCTTCCAAGCTTTTAGACTTGTGCTTGGAACTTCTCTCTAGCAGAATGTGTCACTACTTTTTCACAATTTAAACACGTTTTCTCAATCACATGCCTTTAGATTTGAGACTTTAATGCCCAGAATTTCCAGCCAGAAATATTTGGGAATACTGAAATTACATTTTCAATAAAACTAGGACAACATCATGTTGGAGAAGGCTTGTGTAGCAGAAGGGCTGATACTATCATTGCCGCTTTGTTGTGTCAGAGAAGGTCTAGGTTGCCTGATTGTGCCCATACTAGATATAAAGAAGGAAGAAATCTCCACTAGTTGTCCCCGGAGATTCTGACACTACCCACCTTTTGGTCCTGCTTTCCTGCATGATGTAGTTGTTGGTAGGCCTGTTAGATTAGCCCATTCCAACTGATGAATCCAGCTGGATTCTAGAGGGAGGCTGGGATTTTCCCCAATAATCTGGTGGGCAATTGAGCTGAAGCTTTAGCTGCAACCTGGAATGGGCAAATGGAACAGGTTTCAACCTGATTGCCCTTGTGTGGTCTCTCCCCCTGTGTTGATCCCAATGTGAACTTTATTTGAAGAGTTTTGAGAGATGAAACAAAAGGAGAGATGTCTGGAGAGCCACTCTAGGAAGATGAAACTGCCCAAGCAAAAGTAAAAACCCATATTATGGATTACATTGTGGCAATAAGGGCAGTGAATGATTGCTATTTCTCCATGTTTTATACCTGCTGATAGCTGTCCAACAGCCCGGGAGGTATGGACTTCAGATGTTGAGACTCTAGAAAGAGTACAGAGAAGAGCAACAAAGATGATTAGGGGACTGGAGGCTAAAGCATATAAGGAACGGTTGCTGGAATTGGGTATGTCTAGTTTAATGAAGAGAAGGATGAGGGGGGACATGATAGCAGTGTTCCAATATCTCAGGGGCTGCCACAAAGAAGAGGGAGTCAAGCTATTCTCCAAAGCGCCTGAAGGCAGGACAAAAAGCAACGGATGGAAACTAATCAAGGAGAGAAGCAACCTAGAACTAAGGACAAGCTTCCTGACAGTTAGAACAATTAACCAGTGGAACAACCTGCCTCCAGAAACGGTGAATGCTCTAACACTGGAAATGTTTAAGAAGAGACTGGACAGCCATTTGTCTGAAATGGTATAGGGTTTCCTGCCTGAGCAGGGGATTGGACTAGATGATCTCCAAGGTCCCTTCCAACATCATCATCATCATCATCATCATCATCATCATCATCATCATCATCATCATCATCATCATCATCATCATCATTATTTTCTGCAGGGCTGCTGTGAATCCCTCAGACCCACTCAGAGTTTGAGTGGATTTGTCTGGATAAGTCCGGTTGAGATGCCTGAAGCAATGTCTTGTGGGATTGTGTAGAGACAGAACCTTCTAAAAACAGGGAGTTATTTATTATTAAATACAAATCTACAAGCACAGCACATACATTTAAGTCATTTGCCCACAATCAGCAAATTTCATAAGTGCATGAGGACAAAAAAAAAACACAATTACATGAAGCATACTATTTCTGATATGTTTTGTCATGCAAGATACATGTAATGACACTTTCTCTTTTCTGTTCCAAGGGTACTTCCCTCAACATTTTTGGCAACTCAGAAAGAATGTATAGAAGGTTTATACTTCTGCTCATTCCTGATACTTAGCTGTTAGCCAGAATTATGCTATCTACCGGTATAAGTCGTTTATATCAAGCTCTTGTTGATGACTCATGAAGTAAACAAATAGATCATACAGACTGAGAGCTATCCTAACTAAATCAGTGTTAAGCATTGCTCAATACACATAATACTAAACAGAATTCTTGTAACCTTACAGGACAAATAAAAATATATTTTGGATATTGTATTTGAGCAGAGCTGTTTCATCAAATTTCATCACCTGAAATAAAAACACATTTCCTCAAATTTAGAAACTACAGAGAAAAAACCAAGGGTGTAATCCATACTATCTAGGCACGATAGTTTATAGGATCACAAGCTAACCTCTGGGACACTTTATCTTAAGTCAAATGTAAGTCATCTGAAAATCTCCAATTTATAAAAATCCAATAATCCCCATGTTTGACAGTCACTAATTATAGGAGATGTAACTCCAAAATATCTGATGCCCTGTCCTAAGTGATCTCCCCCCAGAACTTTATAGAAATCTGCCTTGAGAGACATATAACAATTTTTAAATTTTTTAAAATGGATGTATGGCCCAACAAAAAATAAAATTTCAATCTACACTTTGTTATATTTATCTTTATATCCAATGGGTAGGTACTCTGAATTGCAAACTGCATCAAAATCTTATAAAAGCTTCACTGCGACTCTCACTTGTTCTTCTCATTTTTAAGAAAGATAAAATCATCACAACTCATATTTTTAAAACAAACTATGCAATATTTATATTTTCAGTCTAGGCTTGGTTAATTACAACTCTGAATCTAACAAACTAGCTTTTAAATATGTGAATGGAATCAAAATCACTAATATCCCTTACTGTGGTTCTCATTCTAAGATTATTCTTATTCAGATGTCCAATGGTCTCTATGCATTCCAGAATTTTTACTGATTTATGTGTATCTGCTTTCATTAATTTCTTGCAAAATTAAAAAAAAAATTCTCACCATGGTAAGTCTGATTCTGTTATCAGAAAATCATTATTTATCAGATCCTAGGTATTTCCTTTTTTGGATTACTTAACTTCTGGATTATAGAACCAGAACACCATCCTTAGATCTTTTCTGTAAAGGAAGAGAAAAGTTATAAAGTGAAAAAACATGTGATCAGTTCTGGCACACACTCATTAAGTGTGACATCATGTGACTAAAACTTACAACTTCTTGCCAGCTATCCCATATTATTATTGTTGTTGTTGTTGTTGTTGTTGTTGTTGTTGTTGTTGTTGTTATTATTATTATTATTATTATTATTATTATTATTTACTCTGGGTGGCTTACAGCATAATAGACATTAAAAACATTAAAATCATTGGATATAAAATGACAGAGCAGACAAAGTAAAATCATTAACACAAGATAGAGAAGGATACATGGAGGATACATGGAGCTGGATACATGGGGGGGGGAGGTGGGATTAGTTTTTAACTAGTCAACCACCTCCAGTATGAAACTCCCCATTGGGACCCCAAGCCATTGGCAGAACCAGGTTTTAAGGCTCTTATGGAAAATCAGGAGGCTGGGAGCCAATCTCACCTCAGGGGGTGACGTGTTCCAAAGAGTAGGAGCCACGGCTAAGAAGGCTCTTTTTCTGGACCCCACCAGTTGAACTTCCTTGACTGATGGGATCTGCAGTATGCACCACAATAGGGTCCCTAAGAACTGCCTGTGCTGCCACATTCTGCACCAGCTTATCTGAAGCCAGCAATGAAGGTCACAAATAGCAATCAAGTGACCCACAGGATGCTGCAACTTCATAATTGCATGCCAGTTGCCAAGTGCCCAAATTACAATAATCTGACTGCAGGGACATTATGATGACCACAACTTCAAGGATACTTTTAAGTATCCTTGTTTAGCACCATTGTAACTTTGAACAGTCACTGGACAAGTGGTTGGTAAGCAAGGACTATCTATATACTTACTTATTTGCACAACAAATTAAGAAACATTTTATTTACTTATTTGGGTTCATACACTGCTCCAAACCCCAAAAGACTCTGAGCAGATTAATATATACCCTCTAACAGTAAGGTTCTAAATTATTTGAGTAACCTCAGTGCTCTCCCCAGTGAAAACTTCAAACCAAACAACCAAAAACCAGAAGTTGTTGAAAGAAGACAGTATGGATAATATGCAGCTTGTAGAGGAGCTGATTGATTTGAATAAAGACAGATAATACAAAACTATAGTTCTATCATTTGATATAGAAAAAACCTTTTGATAAAATTCAGACACAATATGTATGCTAGATAAATTCTGATTTTCCAAAGGGTTTATAAAATGACTCCAGATTTGGGATATGGCCCCTGGATTGACGATAAAACTCACTTGTTTTTTTCATATGCACAAGTAGGCTGGCAAGGCTGTGGGGGGTTGTTAAAGAGTACAAGATCTCTGGAATCTCAAGCTCCTCAGCGACCTCCTTGGGTGAGAGATGGTGGTGGTGACTTTGCTTTTGGGAAACTGACAGGATCACAAATGGCAATCATGTGACCATTGCTCACTGAGCTGTCATAATTGCAAGCACCCAAGCACTCAGATTACCAATACATGACCCAGGGAATGCTGCAACAGCCACAACTATGCAGACTGGTTTTAAATCTGTGTTGTTCAGCACCATTATGACTTTTAATGGTCACTGAACAAGCAGTCATAAGTTGAGGACTATCTGTATACTGTACTATCATGCATAACCTTTGACTTATTTCAAATTTCAGATGGCTTCACTTATCATATATTCTCCTTCCTGGACTCTGTTTAGGGTTGAAAATATAAAAGATTAAATGTATCTCCTATCAACCATTATATAATTTATATATAATATATATAAATATATAATTTATATAATTTAAAATATTATTTCTGGAAAATGTGTTTATTTATTAAATTTATATGCTGCCCGTCTTGCCTAGATCTTGATGCTTTCTCTCATCTTTCTCTTGATGCATTTTGATACTTTCTCTCCTCTAGTTTTTATAAATATCTGTGATCAATAAATCAATTTTATATACAAATTTTAAAGACTGGGTTGAACAAGGAATTAGAGACCCCCATTTTCAGTAAACAATGGTAAAATGTATTACAACTATATAAAATGTTAATAGATGTTAGACTATTGAACAAAAAGTAGTATTTAAAATTTATTACCTTTTGAATTTGTATAAAAAAAGGAATGAGTACATCACTGTGTTTTTTATAAATAAAGTGGGAATAATACTTTGTTGAAAACATTTTTGTGATATCCTAAGATTGTTATGATCTAGGAAAGTTATAAGGAATATTAACATGACTTTGTGATATTTAATATTTTTGTCTTTTACATTCTTTTGAACTATGTACTTATTAGATGGAAGGGAATAGTGGATAATGAAAATATATTATCCATGTCCTTTATACTGATAAGATCTAGCTCTACAACATTGGAAAGACAAATGTATACCCTCAGTGACTCAGTGTATTGAATACCTAATGATATTCATAACTTAAAGGGATACACTAGGATTATTTATTTATCACTTGAATTATTTTATATACTTTGTACCATTATCGCAAATTTTAGCATTAGCCTGCTGGTCAAGAATACATTCTTGAGAAAAAATCTCTAAATCCTAAGAGACTTGGATCAAGTAATCTCCAAGAATGGGAAATCAAACTTGGGAAATATGCAAGTATGGCAAATTTAAGAGTATACATTCAGACGTCTGATTACATTTAAGCAAAATTTCTTCCCCTATTCAGATAGTCCTTGACTTATAATCATTCATTTAGTGACCATTCAAAGTTACAATGGCACTGAAAAAAGTGACTTATGATTATCTGTCCCCACTTGCAGCATCTCCATTGTTAGGTGATCAAAATTCGGACACTTGGCAATTAGCATGTATTTATGATAGTTGCACTGTTTGTAACCTTCCCAGATGATTTCCAACAAGCAAAGTCAATAGGTGTTCCAAAAGTACTTTTCCAAAAGGCAGCTGGACTTTCTTGGGGTTTTTTGTGACAACATTTCGCTTCTCATTCAAGAAGCTTCTTCAGTACTTTAGAAAGTGAAACAGTTCCAAAGAAAAAACCAAGAAAGTCCATTTGCCTTTTGGAAAAGTACCTTTGGGACAACCATGACCTGGAAAATTGAGAATCTCCATAAACAAAGTTAATCGGGGAAGCCAGATTTGCTAGATGACCAAATGATTCATTTAACAACTAAAGTGATTCATTTAACAATTGTAGCAAGAAAGGCCATAAAAGGGGGCAAAACTCACTTAACAATTGTCTTTTGGGCTCAACTGTGGTTGCATGTCAATACCTAAAATAAATATCATATGTCATACAACAAGGCAAACACAAGGCACTTTACATATGGTTTTTTAAGGGGGTAATAACTGACGTAAGAAACTAATTGGAAATAATTTCAATCTTTATAAAGATGTTGTTGCAATCATCAGCAGGGTACTGCTACATTATTTGTATTACCATTTCAATGAAACAGTTTTCAGCCACTGATCCATTCTTGCAAACTGCTGGTCACAGGAAGTAGGACTAAGACATCAAGCAGACTCTGGCTAACTCTCGATGCAAATATGGATACTCTGATAAATGCTGGTTTTCATTTTGAATAACTGATCTTGAAAAGGTTAAGCAGATTCAGGCCTTGTTAATATTTGAATGGGAGGCTACCGGACATTTTAGAGTTATAGGTTATATTAAGAAATTATAAAAAAAAATCCCAGAAAAAGGCAATGGAAAACCTCAGATGCTTGGCAACTGGCATGTATTTATGACGGTTGTAGTGTTCTGAGATTATGTGATCACCTTTTGCAACCTTCTGACAAGCAAAGACAATGTGGACTGCAGTGATTCACTTAACAATTGTGGCAAGCAAAGTCATAAAAGTCATAAAATGGGGCAAACTCACTTAACTGTTTTGCTTAGCAATGGAAATTTTGAGCTCAATTGTGGTCGTAAGTTGAGGATTATTACAAGTAGTTACAAGAACAAGAGAGTTTCCTTTTACAAGGGAGCTATGTAATGAACCAGTGCCTGTTTGATGTACAGGTAATCCTCAACTTAAGACCAGTTGCTTAGCAACCATTCAAAATTATGAAATAATTATTTACAAAGATGATTAGAGGACTGGAGGCTAAAACATATGAGGAACGGTTGCTGGAATTGGTATGTCTAGTTTAACGAAGAGAAGGACAAGGGGGGGACATGATAGCAGTGTTCCAATATCTCAGGGGCTGCCACAAAGAAGAGGGAGTCAAGCTATTCTCCAAAGCTCCTGAAGGCAGGACAAGAAGCAACGGATGGAAACTAATCAAGGAGAGAAGCAACCTAGAACTAAGGAGAAACTTCCTGACAGTTAGAACAATTAACCAGTGGAACAACCTGCCTCCAGAAGCGGTGAATGCTCCAACACTTGAAGTTTTTAAGAAGAGACTGGACAGCCATTTGTCTGAAATGGTGTAGGGTTCCTGCCTAAGCAGGGGGTTGGACTCGATGACCTCCAAGGTCCCTTCCAACTTTTATTATTATTATTATTATTATTATTATTATTATTATTATTATTATTATTATTATTATTATTATTATTATTATTATTATTCATCATCATCATCATCATCATCATCATCATCATCATTATTATTATTATTATTATTATTATTATTATTATTATTTTTCTCAGCCCTAGGAAGGAGGCAATGACTAACCACTTCTGGAAAAAAAAACGTTGCCAAAAAAACTGCAGGACGTCTCCAGAAATTGAATATGATTGAATCTGCCTGCCTCTCTCTCTAAACACGTATCAAAACACGAATTATAGTAAAGTTTGCACCTAATTTTTTATTTATATTTTTACTTAATTTGCTGAACTGTTTATCTCTAGGTTTCAAAGCGCGGGGTGTGTGTGTTAATTTCAAATTTATGTACATTCAAATGCGACTATATGGCCAAATAACCGGCGCTTTTTTGTTTTTCTTTTTTAAAAAAGTCAAGCACTTCCTGAATACTCAATCGATACCTTCTTTGAGCGACTTTCTGTACATCTGTTTTATACACAACTCTTCCCTTCCCGCGCCTGGTTTTGACAGTTAAACCGCCCTTCCCGCTTCCCCTTCCCTGGAGCGCATGTGACTCGCCCCCCCGCCCCCCTCCATGCTCGCTCTCTCTCCACCCACCCCCCCATCCCGTTATCGCTTGTGATCTCTTGTCCCGCCTCTCATTCTCTGGCAGGTTTCTGATTCCTCCGGTTTAGGTTTTTCTTCTTCCCTTCGTGCTTCACGTGGCTCTACAAATGGGACTCAGGATTGGTCAAGCTTTGGGGATTATCCGTCAAACAGCCAATGGGTGTATTCTGCCCGCCCGAATCCAAGATGGCGGCTCTGGGGACTGGCAAAGGGACCCCGGGAAGGAGGAGGTGAAACGGTCTCGGCCGGAGGATTCGGGCCCCATCGCTCCGGTTTGTCCCCTCTCCCTACCGGGCCAGCGAGGGCCTCGGCCTCTGTCCGAGGTATGGCTGCGGAAAGCAGCAAGCAGTTCTGGAAGCGGAGCGCGAAGCTACCGGGCAGGTGAGTAAAGGAGGCTCCGTCCGGGCATCGATGCCGACCGATCGTTTGTTCCCCGGGGAGCAAAGGTTGACTTAGTGAAGCCGGCTTGGCTCCTAGTTTTTGTCGACCTTCATTTCTCGGAAGTGCGGTGAAGGGTCGATCCTCTGCTCTTCAAGCGAATAGTTGCTTCAGTCGGTCACTTCTGGCGATGGAGGAGGAGGAGGAAGAGGAGGGAAAGAGGGAAGTGGGAGAGCCCTGGAGGTGGTCTGAAGCGGGATATCCCCTTGCCTGGCATCGAGGGCAAGAGTTGGATCTTTCCAGCCGTGGGGCCGTATCTCTTCATCGGCATCATCCCGCGGTCCTGTCCCCTTTTGCCACTCGGAGATGTGACGCCCAGTCTTTTAATCAGAGTGGTGGAGCAACTAATTGCTCGGCTCTCAGGTTCCAAACCCGCCTCCAGGAGTACGATGCCCTGGGTCACCTCTGCCTTGCGGGCCGCGCTGATGGTTAGGAGTAAGTCGGTCGAAGTAGCGCTTTGGACAGGTGCAGAGCGTGCCGCTTTCCCCAAGAAAGTGAAGCCGCCCGCGCCTTCATTGGTGTAGTAGGCTGATCGGTTTGCATCTGTGTAATGCTTACTAGGCCAATGCTTTTTGCGGAGAGTTCCTGTTAAAGTTGAAATAAAAACCCGAGCCATGCTTAAACCGAACGAATGTGTTAGGCCGGCTGTAGAGCAATGATTGAAAACTTTTCCCTATCGTCGGCCCAGAGAGTCCTCCGGAGAACTTCCATAACACAAGGCTGGAGCAAAAGACTCGAATTTTCAATTTTCTTAGAAAGTTATTCCATTTTTAAAGATGCAACGGGCCTCTATGGTAATCCCTCACCCATAAAACTTAAGCGGGAAGCTCTTAATATTTGAATCATAAGGAGTTAGAGGGATTTTTGTCCCCCTTCTTTTCTTTCTCCTCCCATAAGCTCTATGTGTAAGGAGTGCTGAATAAACATACTGTAGGTTTCTGTTATCTTCTTCAAACCAATGTCTTACTAGCAAAATTTGAACTCTTGTTAAAATTTATGCATGCATAAACTTTCAGCTCTTTTCCCATATAAGATCATATTCTTGACCATCTTTTTCTTAACTTCCTCCCTTACTACTTTGGGTGTGGAGAAACTTGAGCATCAGCAGTGGAATATTTTCCAATATTTCATAATTTTGGAATATTCCAATATTTTCTCCTTAATTATATCATTTAGATTGTGAGTTTTGATTAGATTGCTCCCTTTTACCAATTAAATGTGAGAAAACTACACTTTTGTTTTTGCAATCTTAAAGGAATTAAAAAATAATGAATTGACACAATCAGAAATAAATGAGAAAAATGTAGGGAAACTAAGTAGCAGTCTTCATGGATAGCAATTTGGGGCAAAAGCTGTATAGTTCAGAAACTGGTCCTCTAACCTCATCTTGACCATGTAACTACCATTGTAAGTGTCTGGAATACTTTGCTAGCTTTAAATTCTATCCAAGTAGGTAATTCTTGTTTCCATCTTTATTACTGTAGCTTCTCTGGCTATGAGAATACTTGGATGGTTCAGAAGTCTAGGAACATTGCAAACAAATGTTGTATAATATGTGTGTTTGAAAAGAAAGAGACAATATTTTTGCAAGTGTAGTAGCACCTTTTTGTTTTGGATATCTGATTATAATGCCACATCCTTTTCATATAATTCTGCCTTTCTGTGAATCCGCTTTCATCTGTAGTTGTTTTAAACAGTAAAGTTGACTCAACCAGCTAAACTGGTTTGGGAAAGGCAAATGAGCCAACTTGAACCTGAGCCAACCAGGAATGCTTTGCTAGCTTTAAATTCTATCCAAGTAGGTAATTCTTGTTTCTATCTTTACTACTCTAGCTTCTCTGGCTATGAGAATACTTGGATAGTTCAGAAGTCTAGGAACATTGCAAACAAATGTTGTATAATATGTGTGTTTGAAAAGAAAGAGAAAATATTTTTGCAAGTGCAGTAGCACTTTTTTGTTTTGGATGTCTTATTATAATGCCACATCCTGCTTGCATATAATTCTGCCTTTCTGTGAATCCGCTTTCATCTGTAGTTGTTTTAAACAGTAAAGTTGACTCAACCAGATAAACTGGTTTGGGAAAGGCAAATGAGCCAACTTGAACCTGAGCTAACCAGTAAATATAAACTTCTTCCATTTTTGGTGTGAGTACTTTGCAACATCATCAGTGCTGTGATATCTCACACCAGCAGAAGAGAGTGCAAGGTTTCCCCTTTATTGTTTTATGAAGCTCTGAAGCTTGATAATTTTTATCAGATAATAGTTGGTTTATACAGGATTTCCAAACATGGCTATCTTATTCCTCCTAAAGTTGTATAATGTGAATGTGCACAAATTGTTTATAATACACACAGTTTGCAATTTTGTATATATGTTATGTATGGGCTAGAAAAAAATGAGCATATGATCTGTTCCACCACCAGGCAGCTAGTTTCAGACTAAGCAGGAAAAAAAAAATCACTTGGCATACATAGAGCTCTGTCAGCTGGTTTCTGTTAAATCTGCTAAAAGGGATAACAGATATTTTGATTTGGGCCAGAATGTCGTGGAAACTAGCAAAGAGTTGTTTATTAAAATGGGAAATCACTTCCACGTGACTTCTTGGCATTAAGTAAAGGAAAGGTGTTTACAATGGATTGTCAATTCTGTTATTGCTTTTCCTTGTAGCTGGATAGCTTTATTAAGAATGCTTACTGAATTGGTCCTTAAAATGTCTGCATAGTTTTGTCATTATACTCCTCTGTTTCAGTGTGTTAAACTCTAGATAAAATAAACTAAACCTGTGGGGGGCTTACCGTTATGATACTCAATTGTATATCTCTGGCTCTATCTATCCAAATGAAACTGTTAAAAGTCTTTGGAAACTGCTTTCTATTATTTCAAACATATTGTAGGTTGTGCCTGAATCCTGCCATGGTGGAATGGTTATGGATTCTGGATCTGGGTGTTTCCATCTTCATTCTAGACTAGGTTGACACTGCCCCATTCAAACGATGTGCAACCTGGAGGCCTTTCTGGACTCAAACTCTTGTCCTAAGAGCAGGTAGCAGCAGTAGCCCAGAGGGCCTTTGCACAACTATGTCTGGTGTACCAGTTGCATTCATTCCAGGACTAGGAGCTCTTGTTCGTGCTCATTCACACTTTAGTCACCTCCCAATTAGACTACTGCGACATATGGGACTGCTCTTGAAGACCATCTGGAAGTTCAATTGCAATAGCACAGGGAGTTATAGGTGCAGTTCATTTTGCCCATATAACACCACTACTCCATAAACTGCACTTGCCCCTAATAGGCTCCTGGTTTTGATTCAAGATATTGAGTTACTTTCAGGATTGTCTTCTTCCAAGAACATCTATCCATTCCACATGCCTCCATAGGGAGAGCATGCTCCAAGTTCCAGCTTTTAAACTTTCCCGTCTCACAGGATTTGCATGCCTTTTTTTATGGCTGTATTCTCTGGAACAATCCTTCTCCCAATATAAAACAGACCCCAATTCTTTTGCCTTCAAAAAGCAGTTAAGATCTGCCCCCCCCCCCCGGGGAGGCTTTTGGGGTCCAGTTAAGTAGAATCCTTTTCTGATTGCTTAATTATCAAATTAGATCATCATTTTTCTTTTATGTACTAGTTTTTTATGTTATGTTGGAGTTGGGGTGGGGTTTTTTTGTTTTGTTTTTTTATATTGCCCAAACTTACATTGTTTGAATTTTGCAACCCTATATGTCCAATAAATAAATAAATAAATGCAAATAAAGAAATAAGTTTTCTTTATGAAATGAGCATTTGTATTTCTTAAGTAGTAGTATCTTACTGGAGCAAAAGCAGAACTGCATAAAATAATTCTTTTTTAAAAAGAATAAGAAACCTTATTTACAGATTACAAAATTTCCACACTAATTTCACACGCCATATTAAGTTAGGTTTTGTTAAACCTGTGGTTTATTGAATAAGCCATAATGGTCTGGTTCTCATGTAATTAAGGCCAAAGTGGTGTTTTTTTAAAATTCTTTAAACTATTTCTGTAACACTTCTAATGGCGAAAGGCAAGAATCACACATTCGTTGCTCAGAACAACCATATTATGTTTCAGTGTTTCTCAACCTTGACAATTTTAAGGCATGTGGACTTCAACTCCCAGAATTCCACAGCCAGCAATGCTGGCTGTGGAATTCTGGGTGTTGAAGTCCACATGCCTTAAAATTGTCAAGATTGAGAAACACTGTTATGTTTAATATAAAACACCAAACTCAGCCACTCTAATATTATGACTGGGGTTGAAGACTTATTCTGCATTTCATTCTGAACTTTTCACAACCCCACTCTTAATTTCATGTTGTTGTTGTTGTTGTTTTTCATGTTACCATAGCACTGGCATGTCAAACTCGTGATGTCACGTGACATCGTGCAACGTATTGGGACTTTTTCCCCATTGCCGGCAATGGGGTGGGCGCAGTTTTGGCGTGACGCATCCGGTCTGCAGGCCAGCAGTTTGACATGCCTGCCATAGCAGTTCAAAAGAAATATCTGTCCTCTTAAAAGAACTACCCTTCAGCTCTGAATTATTATGAAACATTGAGGATGCTGAAGTTGTTTCTGTGGTTATTTCCAAAGCCAGTGCTATTTATTGCACTAGACTAGAGTGAGGAGGACCCAAATTCAGATTCACCTTCAGCCATCAAATCTCACTGGATTATTTTGGGACAGACCCAACCTCTCAGCCCATTCTGTCTCGCAGAAACATTGTTATAGAGGAAAATTGAGGTTGCCTTGAACTCTTTTGAAGGAAAGGCAGGATATACATCTAATATTAGTTGTGTCTCTTGTCTCTTTTACAGTATTCAACCTGTATATGGAGCTCAGCATCCTCCACTGGACCCACGGCTCACTAAAAAGTAAGTACTTTTTCACTAAAAAGTAAATACTTTTTAGTGCTTACTTTTGTCCCATTTTACAACCTTCTTTGCCACCGTTTTTTAAGCAAGTCACTGCAGTTGTTAAGTGAATTTGGCTTCCCCCATTGCTTTTGCTTGTCAGAAGCGAGCTTGGTAGGTTACAAATTGTGATCATATGAGCCCTGGACAATGCAACTATCATAAATACATGCCACTTGTCAAGCACCCAAATTTTGATCATGGGACATGCTTAAATGAATTGGGACATGCTTAAATGAATTAAACATTAACTGTTAAAGAGGTGTCATATTTAAATAGCAAATATGATTTTATAAAGAAATTTGAAATATTCATTTCATAAATCTTAAATCTATATAAATAAAAATGTAAATGTTCGTTTGTTCAAAATCTTAAATCTCCGAAAGTTCTTCACCGATTGCTTTGAAATTTTGATACAACATTGCATTCGAATACGTGCATGTTTTTATATACCTACTATTATATAAATGTCACACCTGTGACAGGTAAAAACATGCTTTTTTTGAAAAACAGCGCTATGTTGGATGTAAAAGCAACACACCCACAAGCATTGTGAAATTAAACATATTACAAACGTGCACTTTCTCTTTTCTTTCTTTTCCATTTAACCAGACTGAGCCGCAGCAATGCGTGGCCGGGTACAGCTAGTATATAATAAATTCTATACTGATTTACCTTTGTATTTTTTTATTTTTGGCTATCCTTAAGCTATATTCATTCACACTGATATCACTTACCTGTTGCATTTATATTATGGGCTATACAACATTAAGTCATTTATTATAAATCCTTATCACTGCTTTGGTTATTGATTGAATCTTTGTAAAGGGAGAGGGACATTTGGGATATAAGAAGGCCAAAGACATACGTAGGCCAGTTTTAGTGTCATTCTGAATAAAGATGATTATTTCAAGAATATTAACTGCTGAACTTTGAAGTGGTTGTACTGGAGTCACTGAATTTAGTCTATGCATTATTGATTACTGTATAAACGATGAAAATATAGATCTGTCTATGTATCTATGCAATTAGTGTAACATCCAGGTGGGAGGGAAGGATAATAAATTTGTAAATAACTGTTGCAAAGATCAGAAGTCATTTATTTCTTCACCTTTGGTTCTCTTTCTGTCTTTCTTACTTTTGTTTCTTGTAACTTTTCTCTCTTTTTTGGGATTTGTCTTTTATTCTGTGAAAAATTCTTACTAAAATTTGTATTTAAAAAAGGGATTTAACCACTTTTGTTTTGGAACTTTCAATGAAGGCAATATACATAACCCTCTCAGACTATAGGCTGGGAGCCATTGATTTAACACATTCATTTTAGTCCTTAAATAATAATGCCTAGAGCAGGGGTAGGCAACCTTGGCTCTTTTATGACTTGTGGACTTCAACTCCCAGCAATGCTGACTGGGGAATTCTGGGAGCTGAAGTCCACCTATCTTCAATTGACCAAGTTTGAGAAACATGGTGCCTTTTATGTTGGTCTATGTACACTGATTGGCTAAATTTGGTCTTTTATTTGTTACTGTTATTGACATTTGACTTCTGGATTATCATGCAACTATTTAGAATTTACTTCCATTTGTCAATTTAGTTAACATCATTTTGTATTAAAATTTATGATTGAAAAGTACATGTGAGCAAAGACCACTGGAACTAATGGGGGCTCAGTACCATCATTAACTTTGGATTATTGGTAGGGGTTTCTGATGTATTCTTAAGAAATTTCTTTTTTGCATTTTAAATTCAATTTTGATCTGCCTTGCTTTCTTGGAATTCATTTAGGTTTCTTGGTCTGAATAGACAAAGATTTATCCTAGGTTCTTTGATGCTAGGATCATGATTCATATAACTGAAAATAAAGCAAGTGCAAATTAACAGTGTTACTCCAACAATGGGATTGTGTCTTTATTCAATATGCATGTTAATTGGGCAAAAGTATATTAACATTTCTATTTTCACATGTCTTATATATATATGCGTTGTTTATACTTCTTTAGTATTCTACTTACATAACATAAAACCAAAGTTTTGCTTTGCTTACCACATAGAAGGTTTCATGGACTGCCCGTTATATAATGGACTTAGGCAGAAATGGTTTGGTTTCTTGCCTGCTAAGTCTATAAAGCTCTGGTTTAGATTTTGAAGTTTGTATTTGGTGGAGATTGCCTAAAATTATGTTCCATTCTTCGGGTCACTGAAAGGGAAGAGAGGGAACCAGTGGGATGGAGGGAGAGCACCTGATACATTAAATGATAATGATGATGAAAGGTTATTATAGACAAGGAAAATTTATATATCAAAGCTGAGTGCAATTCTCAATACAGTGTGTCACTTTACTTTTTTAGCTTCATCAAGGAACGCTCCAAGATCAACACGCTATCTATGAAAAATAAGAAGGCCAGCAGTTTTCATGAGTTTGCTCGGGACACTAGTGATGCTTGGGATATTGGGGATGATGAAGATGAAGATTTCTCATCTTTCCAAACATTGAACTCTAAAGTGGCCAAGGCCACAGCAGCACAAGTCCTAGAAAATCACAGCAGGCTGCGTATGAAACCCGAGTGGCCCCAGGCAGCTCTCAGCGATGCACCAATCAATTGTAAAGTCATCAAATCCAACAGTGAGGCCCAGCTATCCAGAGGACCTGGTACGTTGCTTGTGGCTCTTGGCTTTTTTTGAGGTATATTACTACGGTATATCCCATCAAATTTGTGAGGGTGAATTCTGCAGTTCTGTATAAATGCTGCATTTGTAGGCAAAGGCAGAATGGAATCTTCTCAAAACCTTCAATCTATTTTAGCCAAGAAATGCATTTTTTTTCCTTATGGATGAAGAAATAGGTTTTTATGTGTGTGGCTAATTCCTGATGAAATCCTGAAAGCTGGTAACTGGCTAAGTACAATATCCCAGGAAACAAGACTTTCATGCTTTTTTAAACTTTTTAGTTTGTCCTGTATTTAGCAGGAACAAAATACATTGATGCAGATATATAAAAATTTTCTTGAGCTTCATATTTGTTTATGGACATTGGTTACAGTATATTTGGGTGCTAGACAAGGTGAATCCTGGGATCTGATTTAGTATTGTAGTTGGTAGACCTTGGCTTTTCTTGACATTTAAATTATAATAGTAATTTTGGAAGTACGTTTCTTTGCAGAGCATGCATAGATCTGATATGCTCTCATGAGCAGTGATTAGTCATTTTTACTAACTGATATCAAGCATAGTTACTGCATGTTTATTGGAGGGCGGGGGAAGATGTGTGTGCTCTTTCTGTAGATAAAGACCTTTTGGTTAGCAAACTGGTACTCACATTTTTTTTGAAACTTTTGGGAAGAACATAGAGTTGTGACCAAAGAATCTTGATATTGCATGTAAGATATGAGTGTAAAATATATTGCCTGGAGTCATCATGCAGCCTGCCAGAATTTTTTTTGTGTTCCACTCCCAAAATGTTATGACAACATCTTTGATGGCTTTGGATTTTAGGGAAGATTAAAGGGTAAAATCAGTACCTTAATCTTTACAAATACTGTAAAGATACCCATTTCACCCTGCATAGTCTCTGAAATTTCCCTTGAAATGGCTTCTGCCACAAAGCCTAATGGAATCCTCAAGCCAAAAATTGTACACTCCTAATATTAATCAAACAATTAAGATAATGCATGCCTTATCTTGTATACTTCAACGAGCAAAGTATATTCTGCTGTCTGGCTTTGAAAAATGAGCTATCTGATTGCAAAGCTACCACCAGATGGCATCAAAGCCCATGCCAGGTTACATTTCTTTTCTGGAAATTGGTTGGCTTTTTAGCATTGTAGTATAGAGGAATTGGGGATTGTAGATTGCCTTTGAGGTGTCGTGCTTCCTCTTCTGTGCTATTGATTTTGTTGTTTAGCATGCTGAAGGAAGAAGGAATGAAAGAGCCTGAAATCTGGAAACAGATGGAAGGGATTGAACAGGAGGAGACGATGGAAGAAGAGCTGAGAGAGCATTGGCTTTATATAATGTTGATGGACAGGCCAGGTAATCTTGGCATCAGTGAAAGTGGTTTAAGAGCCATCCATCTAAATTGCCAACAATACAACATTCTACTTTTACCATTACAATCATTGGATCTCTGCACTTTCCTTAAAAAGTTATGTCAAGCATAGTGAAAATCATAAAATGTCAGGGTATTCCTGTGCAGGGGTTTGATAACTTGCTCAGTAGGAGTAAATTGGTTTGTAGTTTATTTTGACTAATTCTCAAGTTCTTTGCGTACCTTTTTAATAACAGCATGGCAGGAAACAGTTCAACATGTGAAGCCTCTGCCATCATTGAGTGATGGGAGAGAAAATTCACAGATATGGAGACTTTCCTTGCCATGTGTGTGTTTAAAGGTGCGGGAGCCTTCCTGGAATTGGAGATTCTGGAGGCATGAAGAAAACAATGGATTCTGGAAGCTCCAGTGTTTGCTGCTGCCCAGTATACTCCTGATGGACCTCTTTAAACTCTTTTAGAGGATGCCTGTATGCGCAACCCCCTCCACAAACAGCAATCCCTTCCACTCCGACCCATCATTCCACTTGTCGCTCGCATCTCTGACCAAAATGCTTCTGGGGCTCCTCCCATGACGGTGCGTGAGAAAACTCGCTTGGAAAAATTCCGGCAGCTTCTGTCCAGCCAAAACACAGATCTAGGTGAGTCCGGGTGTTGGGATGATAAAAGCACCCCAAGAACTTTTACGGTTTCTAGAAATAATAAATAAACAAACAAGCCACATCCCTCCCGTGGTGGTGCAAGCTTGTTTAGGTTATCACAAATGTCCTTGTGTAGCATGAGATTACAGTGTGAGATCATCCCTAGCCGGACTAGCCAAAAATGCTAATGTGCTAGTCTTGGGAGGGATCTCATTAAGCAAGGATTGCATGAGGATTAAAGCTGTACAGTTGTAGATCTATACCAGTGATGGCGAATCTTTTAGAGACCGAGTGCCCAAACTGCAACCCAAAACCCACTTATGCATCATCGGGTGCCAGGTGGGTGTGGCCAATTGGGTAGGTGTGGCCCATTGGGTGGGCGTGACTGCGGTGGTAATGGCAGACTGGGTGGGACTAAAAGGTTCAATCAATCAATTCCAACTTTGCAATATCTTTTTTTTCCCTGCGAGAAGTTGAAATTGACTGATTGAACCTTTTTTTTTTTTTGCACACGGCAGTGGAGGCCTAAAACGAAAAGGTTTTATAAAACCCAGCTGAAGGCCTAGGACTGGGGCGACGGCGCACGTGCCTACAGAGAGGGCTCTGAGTGCCGCCTCTGGCACCCGTGCCATAGGTTCGCCACCACTGATCTATACAGTCCCAATGATTATATTTGATTTATAATTTTGTTTTCATACATATTTTAAATCCAATTTTAAATTTAAAAGAATTAAAATACAAAGAGACATACCATGTTTCCCTGAAAATAAGACTGAGTCTTATATTAATTTTTGCTCCAAAAGATGCATTAGGACTTACTTTCCTGTTAGGGCTTATATTCAGGGAAATACAGTACTAAATGCATCCGTCTGGCTGACGATCTTAACTGGGGCTTATTTTTGGGGTGGGGTTTATATTACGAGCATCCTGAAAAATCATGCTAGGGCTTATTTTCCGATTGGGTCTTATTTTCGGGGAAACCCAGTAGTCACCATTGCCCTACATATCTAAACAACAAGTTACTTACCCAGAGGGGGAAAAAGGTATATTCTTTCTGCCTTCTTTAAAAACGCCAAAAACTTAATATGAATCAACTCACTGTTTCCCCTTTGCAGATGAATTGAGGAAATGCAGCTGGCCTGGTGTCCCCAGAGAGGTTCGTCCTGTGACTTGGCGACTTTTATCAGTGAGTGCTGCATCCTCTGACCTAGGACAACTTGTGTCATCTACATAATGAAAATGTATCCAAGATGCATAACTGGGCTCCAGGCAAACCCAGCTCCTGGTTGGCTTTTTAGCCCAAGTCTTTCTTAACCAAGCTGCCTGAGATCTCTTGAGAGGAATATGACACTGTAGCATGGGAGAACAGTACATTTTATGCTTAGGTTTGTAAAAACTGATTTAGAAATAAAAATAGCCCATATGTTATGTTAGTTATGCCATGAAAAAGCAAGAATGTCAATGAATTCCAAAGTCTGTAGAAAATGAGAGAAATTACATGGCAACAGTATTTCCGACTTCACAAGAAATCTTTATCTGATGCTGGAATTGTAGGCTCCAAAGTAAGACCTTCTCCAATGCTTTTAAGCATTCAGTGCAAGGAAAAATGTTGATAGTTGTGGTTTCTTTCCCCAATGGAGAACTTGATTAGAGGAAGCTACATTTTTTGAACTTTTGGTTCTATAATTTTTTGTTGGACTCTTGTTAAATCCTATACCCTTTTCTTCTTGTGGGCTAGCATTGGGCAGGTCAGAGTGAAAATTGGATAGGAGTGTGGAACACAGTGGAGGGATTTTGACTTGACAGGTTTTGTCTTCTATAGGGTTATCTCCCTGCCAATATGGAACGAAGGAAGCTGACTTTACAACGAAAACGAGAAGAGTATTTTGGGTTCATACAACAGTATTATGATTCCAGAAATGAGGAGCACCATCAAGATACCTATCGGCAGGTACTCAGACTTCTAATCTCTAGATCAGCGATGGCGAACCTTTTAGAGACCGAGTGCCCAAAAACTGCTCCGCTCCCCCAGCCCACCCGCCTGCTCCGCCGCCTGCCCCTGCTCCACCTCCGCCCACTTGCAGGGCCAGCCACTGCCTCCACCACCTGCCGGAGATCACCCAGGCGACCCTGTAGCACCATGGCAGCCACGCCCTCCACCCACACCGAGCAGCATCATCTGCACGCGTTGGGGCACGAAGGCAGAGTCTTGTCCCTGCTGCCTGGCTGCCATGTTCTTGGCTGTGCTGCTCTGTGCGGGCCGTGCCCGGGGGCAACTCTCTGGGGGGGCTGCTAGTGAGGAGGGGGCCGTGGAGAGGCGGGGCTGGGGCAATGGCCACAGAGAGGGCTCTGAGTGCCGCCTCTGGCACCCGTGCCATAGGTTCGCCACCACTGCTCTAGATTGAACTTGACCCCTTACCGATTTGCATGTAGTTCTGACCATTATTTGTTTAGTTACAATTCTTTGCATTTATGCTTCCACCTTTTCTGAGCTCCAAAACATATATTTGGAAAGTAAGGAAATTCCTGAATTTTACCCACATAACAATAGTCATGTGAGATAGATTGGTTGAGACAGTTTCTGCACAAGTCACTCAGTGAGTTCTGTAGTTGAATGGGTCTTCCCATTCCAGATTCCCAAATTAACATTGGTAATACTATACTAGACTCCCTAGGTGTTATTCATTGTCAAAAGTCAGCAGACATGAAACTGATCTGACTAATGACCCTAGAACAGGGGTCCCCAACCCTCAGTCCATGGACCGGTACCGTGCCGCGGCATGCCAGCAACCTGTCCACACAATCAAGCAAAGTCCCATCCGCAGGATGCAGGCAGCACACAAAACCACGCCCCTCCGGTCCACGGAAAAACCTCTCTCCACGGAACCGGTTCCTGGTGCCCAAAAGGTTGGGGGCCTCTGCCCTAGAACAGGAATAGATAACCTTTTTGCCTTTCAGAGCTATTTCAGATATTGAATGCCATATATTCCAGATATACATACTGTATATACCCAGTAGACACATAAACGTATGCATGTACAAAAAACTCTGTTCATTCTCCAGGAACTTGCTTGCAGATCAGTAGCTTGGTGGTTTGGGGAAAATCCATGATTTTAAGCATGCTTGTGGGGAGCGGAGGTCTAATCTCCAACACACCTTGCTCTGGGATGCTTTTTTCCACCTCTTTCCAGAGAGAGCCACTGGAATTGCTTTCCTGGAAAGAAAAGGAAAAAGCTACGCAAGACTTCCCTACTCCTTCCTGTTGAAGCAGCTCTATATCACTATGTTCTTCCTGCCATTGACAGTGTGGGCTGCTTGCTCTTTTGCTGGGAGGAAAGCTTCCCGTATGCTCCCTACAAAACTGAACCTCATAACTACCAGGCTGGTGCCTGGGAGTCTTTCAGGAATGGCAGGCACTCTTGACCCAGAGGGAAGCTACTTTGGGAAAATTATCTAGGTCTTTTAGGGTAGCCTTTTGAAGGGATTATTCCTGCAGGGCTTGCATATTTGTGCTGGATCATTAACATATCCTTGAATCATTGTTTAGTTGGATGAGCAAGAACATGCTACAATGTTAGTGCTCTGTGAATCAGTGACATTCTATCTTCTGTTTAGATTAGGCCATAGAAATGTTGCCTTATATTTGCAGATTGCAAGATTTATTTGCAGTCCTTAATATCTTTTTATTTTCTTAAAAATCATTTTCAGATCCATATAGACATTCCACGGACAAATCCTCTCATCCCTCTGTTCCAGCAACCATTAGTTCAAGAGGTGAGAATTTTTCTCTTCCCCCCCCCGATAAGTCATTTAACTCTTGATGTTGGTGATCAACGATGCTTACTGAAATTTTTGTTTTGTTCAATGCATTTCTGATTTTCTGAGCACAGATACCCAACGGCAACCAGTTTAAGATGTGTGAACGTCAACTTTCATTTGGCTGAGGAATTCTGGGAATTGAAGTTCAACATCATAAACTTGATGAGGTCAAGGAAGAATGTTCTAGGGTTAACAGCCTTGTATTATTCAAGGGCTGTTCTGATAGATATATATATTTTTAATCACTCTTTTAAGTATTTTCTTTCCACTCTAAAAGTTACGTGGCTATGTACTATTACATGCTGCATCTTCAAAATGCAATATAAATGAATCATGCAGGCACACTTATTTTTGCAGGAATATTTTATCAATATTCTACTTAAGTGTACCATTTGGGAAATGCAAAAATCATTATGAAGTTATAAAAGAATGCACACTGCCACTGGGTAAATATTTCCCTGTCTCTTTGTTCTTAGGGATCTGCATTAATATAAACGTATGATAGGATAATGTTGCATTCTGTTTTCTTTTAATTTACCAGCCATTGCTGTGGCGATAAAGAAATTTGTAACACAATGGCATTGCATCATATTACTAGATGTTGCTGGCAAATCAACAGAAAAAAAATATATACAGGACTAACATTTCAATCTGCAGCCAGGTAGCTTCAATATTGTCTAATTATGGACTTTTCATAAGAATCCATATATTCAATTATTGCATGAAATTACAAACTTTCAACAAAAAAGGTTCAACTTCTCCATATTTTTTAACCTTTTAGAATGTACTAGATAGGATAAAGTGTTTTTCCTATGCACAGTTATATTTAGTTAGTTGCAATGTTCTGATATTATCTATCTGTTTATAGCCCCAAATATCCTGCTATCTAAGATCTCCCAGAGTGGCTTACAAATCAATAGAACGAAAGAAAAATACGAAAATATTAATAGAATAGACAATATTCTAAAATCAAAATAAGATTAGTAGAACAATAAGACCAGTGCAGTTGGAAAGATTTTTTTTCTGATGAAGAAAAATTGACCATACAGTATGCCATTTTGAATACCTTTGAAGGAGAATTTAAAACCAAGGCATGAAAACCAAGGAATTTATTTCTCCAGGCATTTTCTATCCTTCTTTCAGTGATAAGTATCCAGAATAAGTCTTCTGAGGATGCTACTAATATCTAGGAAGTTACTATGAGTAAAAGTCAGGAATCTGTATGGGCTTTCTAGATGCTCTCTAGTGATATGCCTCTTTAGAAGTTAAGTTAGTGTTTGAGAAACTCTTTTACAGAAAGTAGTGACCTCATGAAGGAATAGTCTCTGACTTTTAAAGTGTCCCTTCAATGTGTATCAGCAGCAAAACTAAGTCCATATTGTAACAATGAGGTAACTTGCCTAAGAACATAAACTATCTTAGTAGAGTTTTAAATGGCAGACATATGGCTAGATTAATAGAATTCCAAATATTAATAACTAAACATGTTATAAAGTATAAATCATTATAGCTTTGACCAATCTGATTCTACTGATTATTTACTGATGCCTGCAAATCATGCTGTTTCAGTCAAGCTTAAGTGATCTTAATCCATTCCTAGCCTTTGTTGGGCTTTTCTATATTTAGGAGTCAGCATTGATTGGGTTTGGGAATTTATGATTACTAATGCAAGGTCTGTCTAAAACCATAATAGATTGATTCAGTTCTTCAGGTTTATGGAGCATAAATAAATACCTAACAAGGTCCTGTGCTGTTGGCCTTGAAATGAATAGGCACATTGTCATGGCTTGTTTTCTGGTGTATGTCCCTTTTCTCCTTGTATCAGACAATTGCCTGTGCATACTGTTATAAAGCTTTGATCAGCTTAAGAGCTAGAATACTTAAACATTTATGTAAGTGGTAGTGCTGCAAAACAAACGGCCATGTTCAAAGTATGATTAATGAGAGCTATCTGTCACAAATATGTTGAATGCCATTGCTGACTATCCTGAAAGTCATAAAATAACCTGTGCAGACTCTTGAAGGGAAAACTGGTCAGGGAATTTATACCAAGGGCACTGAGATATTGCTTGTTTTGTTCTGCTATAACAAGTTTCCTACAGCCAGCAATAAATACCTCCATCCAGATTTTGTATTCTTGAAATAACAGTCTTCAGATGCTCGTCTACTAAATTCAATCATTGTGGATGCAAATGTAACAGAGAAGTTATTCATTTATCATTATTGCTTGCATACCATGTTTCATGAAATGTGAATATATATTCCGGAGAATGTCAGTTCTCTCAATTACAGAAATCACCACGAGGACGTAAAGCATGCTGGGGTTAATGTTTCTGAATCTGGTGTGTAACTAGAAAACCCATCAGGGCCCTCAAGCCTGAGTCCTATTCTTATATTTGAAGGAAACAAGAGAATCTAGAGCACCTCTGTCAAAGAACTGCAATGTATGGTCTATCAGATCCTGCTGATTCTGCAGAGGTGATTTATTGAACTTGACAGTGTGTTTTGGGGCTGCTGTGTACATATTAGCAATAGCCTCATCCTAAGGTTCATGAATTTCGGCCATACCAGATAGTTGTGAGAAGGCCTTTTGTTGCCTATATTAATCCATAAGCAAGAAACCTCATTGCAGAAAATGAGGAACTTTTTAACAGTAGATATAAGAACATCTGCAAAACACATGATAGTGACTTTGGAAAGACTCTACATAACAGAGGTAGGAGACATGTTGGACTAGAACAACAGGAAACTGCCTTAATCCACATCTGAATACTTGTGAATTTAGCCCAATATTGTGTATTCTTCGGGATGTCCAGTAATGCTTTTTTTCCTCATCATTGGTTATCTGCTATTTGAACTAGGCATGACATTCATGAAATTTGTTCTGAAACTGCTGACCCCCAAACATCTGTTTGAAAGATATCAATTAAAGATGGTCTTCAATTTACAACCATTTGCTTAATGATGGCTCACATTAATGACAGTACAGCCCACTTGGTGCCCTTTGTCCTCTTTGACTGAAATATTTGAACAAAGAAGCAGGCATACGGCTTAATTGGACAGTATGGTTTTTTTTCCTCCTCTTAACAAGAAGCAACTTTGATTTTGTAAGTCAAGGATAAAAAAGTTGAGAAGGTATCTGATCTTCCCCAGAACTTGCTTCTTTTTTCCAATGGCTGCAGATCTGGTTTGAAATAACCTCAGGGTTTCCATCCATGAATGTGTGTCCTTGGAGGAAGTGAAGCTAGGTAATCCCCAACCAGCATCTCCTTTGCCTTTCAGCTTGTAATCCTCTAGGTGCTTAATCATGTAGACAGTGGAAAAGGATAGATAAACTCTTTCCAGAGCAGAATATTAATCTATGAGGATGATAATTCTGAATTTCTGCTGGCTTCTGCACGTGGCATCCTAGGAGCCAGGTACACTGAATGCTGAGACTTCTCTTGCTGCTAAGATCCTCAACCCTGGCTATTTCTTTAGTCACTATGCATTTTTAACTCTTACCACACCCTTTTTCTCCCCTGCACTTGTTCAGGCTTTCTCCTTTTTTCTCTTTCCTTGGGCATGGCTAACTCAAGCACCTGGCTTTCCTTCTTCCTCTCTAGATCTTTGAACGAATCCTGTTTATCTGGGCCATCCGACACCCTGCCAGCGGCTACGTGCAAGGGATTAATGACCTGGTCACTCCATTCTTTGTTGTGTTCCTCTCTGAATATGTTGGTAAGCGATGCTTGATGGCTGAAGTATATGATTAGCTCTTGCTGTTGAATACTTAGATTGTCATCACTGGATCAGCTTTATCATCCCTGAAATGCTTTGCCATTACAGTATATAAAGGTAGAGCTGCAAATTGATTTGTCATCATCTATCTCCTGGATTAGGTTTTGTCAGTCATGTCTTAAATCTGACAGGAAAAGTTGTGGTTTTTTTGTGGGGCGGGGCAGGGTATTGGCTAGCTGTAATTGTCGGTAGGGTAAAAGAAGCCATTAGTGAGAAAAACTCCACAAAGAGTAATGACTGTGGTAGTGTCATGCTTATATTGTCTGCCAAAGATAGCAGCATTTTGCAATCAAGATGCATTATGCAAATGTCATATTTTATCATGTACTAGGAAGGCTCTTCTTCCGAATTGTTTAGAAAGATATAGAATGGCACTACCCCTTATTACAATTTTGTATCTTGTAAGATACATGAGATTAAAACAATCTGACATGGTTAATGAATTAAGATCTAGTCATGGAACAGATTCTTTTTTTTCTTTTACGTTAAAGCAGTGCTTCTAATTAAAGTCCACCTCTTTTATCCCATACAGTGGAAACAAAAATACTCATCAGCAGTTAATACTGAACAAGATAGCACAGTCTATCAGTTTTAATAATATTGACATGCAGAAAAAATGCCTTTGAGAATAGAATTTAGGAAAAACATTTAGGAAAGGAAAGAGTTTTTCAGAGAAACTGCATAACACATAATAATAGCAATATGTTTTTGACTTAGGACAAAAAGCATCAGAAAAAGCACCAGAAAATGAAGAACTAATCATAACCTTTATATAGGTCACGTTATGTAGTCAGAGAGGTACTAGTTTAAAAGCTGCTTTAAAGGAATCTGACTGGCTTTGTGTTAGCTCAGAATCAAAGCAGGATCAGGGGTATCTAGTACCTGAGAAATCTACAAGGAATACCAAAGTTGTAGGCTAGATAGAGAAGGGTTAAAAAAAAACTTTTCTGAAGATGTCAGTGCCAGACTGGTACTATTGCAAACATTTACATGATCTGTAAGATTTATTTAGTTAAAAAATAATGAAACAATAAAATCAAGTTCTCCAAATCCTCCTACTGTTGATCAAGCTTATTTATACAGATGATTCATATACTATTTGCTTTCTTGGCAATGGATCTGTATTGATAATCTTCATAAATTATTTTTTTACTATGCATCAAAGGTTAGTAATCCAATTTTTGCAATTTCTTGGAGAATGAAATAAAACATGTATTTTTTGCATGTTGAATAAGTGACTGAAAACAATGAAATCTGATAAGAGATGTATTTTGAATATTGATGATTATTTGAGATCAGACCTTAAATATATACAGTAGGTATTCTCTCCTAATTATAATGAAATAAAATAGAACTTGTGAAAATAATGGTTAGTAAGGAATGGCATGGAAATCGAATATTCAGCTCCCTTGGTTATTAGTATATTGTGCCTTATCATGTTTTTATTTTCTACACCTGGAAATATAGTCATTTAGTCTTTTGATTTTCATGATATGCTCCTACTTGCCATTTTAAAGATGTATCTAATGATGTGTACTGGTTCATGTTCTAAATATGATTGATGAGGAATTTTCCGTGTAGGATGGCTGTTTCTTCATTTATACTTGTGAGCTTCATGGCTGGCTACTATGGGATGAAAAGGGTTAACTAGGCCTAAGGAAGACTTGATGTCAGTTCTTAAAATTCTTATCAGTAGAACTGGTAAGATAATGCTCCGTTTGAATTACATTTCATGAAATTATTAATTCTGTTTAAGAAGCATTCAAAACATTCTTTGTGGCTTGTAATGATTAAACAATAAATGTATCAATATCAATTACTGCCAACTTCTTTCCCAATCAATTTGTCAATGGCCCTCCATGGGAAAAAAATAGAACGATTAACTGGCATATTATTATAAAACACTTCTGATTGATGGTGAAAGTAGGCACTAAGTAAGCCTCACTATGAGGAGGGTAGCCCAAGAATAGTGCTTTACTAAAAAGGGCATTCCCTGGTCACTTTCCTGGGCAGATCATTTAACTATTCCTTGCATATAATAATGTAGCTTCTCCTGTGATGTGAAGCTTCAGAATCTGGAACTCACAGCAACCTTTCTGGCTATTCCTTTCTTTGGTAGACTTCCTTAAGTAGATGCCCATCAACTGTGCTTTGAGCTGTTTCTGGTATATCTGCCCCTTATCTAGCTTATACTCCAGTGGCTGAATCAGCAAACCAGCAAACGCTCTCATGACATTTGTATAGGAAAATCACTACTTTATCTGGAGATAAGCATTCTTAATTGGTTATCTCCAATAAAAATAACCTGGTCCTGACACCTGTACCTTTTAACATTGTATTTGCTGAATTCGTGCCTTATCCTTAGTGTAGTGATGAATACCCTTGGCACATGAGATCACTGCTGCTCACTAATCCTCCTTTAGTAGAGATAAGGTTGCTGACACCCTCATTTTTAGATCAATTTGAGGAGTCTACCAAAGATTAGCTCTTTGATATTTATGTCCAGATCATTTGTTTGGGTTTTGAGAGAGGTCATTCAGTAAATTAAATTACAGACAACAGCCAAGGAGTTTACAAAGGAAGTTATTTCTGAAATCATCCATTGGCCCTAAACATTACCATACATACCATACCATACCATACCATAATCATTTCTGTCTTTGTTTTGAAAACTAATAAGTGAGCATGGCTACTCTCATCAGGCCAAAATTGCTTTTGCTGAATCACCGGTCAGATACCTGGCTAGTGAACAGGACCAAACTCTTTCACCTCTTCTTCTATGTTGTTGCCCTTTTTTTCAAATTGTTCACTGTTGGCTTGCTGCTCAAAGGCAGCTATCTTTATGAAGTTGCAGAGCCCATGAGCAATTTGGGATCTGTGCCAGTGACAGATCCATATATGGGGTGCTGCTGCTGAGCATTGCTTGTTTCAGTCAGTGCTATTTGGCAGAATGGCTGATGGGGGTTATAACAGCTGCAACTATAGTAAAATTTTAGTGTCCCAAAGGTGCTTATCAAAGCGGCAGAATTGTTGAATGCTCATTTGGAGAGATTTTATGGTTGACAAAATAAGCATTTGGTAAGCATTCCATTTATTCTCCCACATGTGTTACCATTCCTAATACATTCAATAACCAACTTTATTCAACTTCAACCAAACTTTTCAAGGCAAAAACAAGACAGAATTTGATATCATTCGGTAAAGATTTTTTTAAGTTGTATTAATAATTTGCTGGAACAATCCAGTTGATAGTAACCATATTACTTCATGTGAAACTTCATGAATAATAAACTATGTTGGCTGGATGATATATATCTATAGCAGCTGTGTTGTATTAAGCCCAAACAACCACATTATGCCTTTTAAAAAGTTAAAAATAATGGCATAATATATAAAAAGAAAACAGTAACCAAATAACAACAACTAGCTAACCAGATATAACCGAAATTAAAAAAAAATCCATAGGAAAAAAAAGGTAATGCTATTAACAATAACGACTACATTCCTATGCTGCTGGTTGACATTCCATCAGAGCAGTAAAGTTGAGAAAGTAAAAAAGTAAAGGTTTCCCCTTTTTCATGATGTCAAAAACTTTCGCTTGCCCCCATGCTCAGTTAGGTTCCCTTTTGAACATCAACTTTAATTGAATTAGAAGGTGATCTAACCACAAGAGCGGGCTAGATACAATGCTCACTGTATTCAGATCACAACATAACTGCCCTGAAGGAAAAAGAAAGTCTGACATATGTCCACTAATGTGTTTTGAGATTATTGGACCAAACCCATGGTTGTCATGGAATATATATACCCCGTGGCTTTCCCTGACCCAGCTTCCAGGCCATGAGATTGAACAACATCAAGTGGAGGAACTTCAGCAGCAGCCCTAGACTGAGAGACTCAGGTTGGGATCCAGGTGGGCAGCAGAGTGCCTGGATTGTCAAAAGGATAGTTAGTTATATATTGTACTTCCAACATAAATAATTGGAAACCCAACCTATATTATACTTGGATGAATAGTATTTTTTTAAAATCCAACCACAATGACTTATTAAATGAGGATATTCCAACTTATTCCACATTATCCACAAGTTAGCCAAATCTTCATACGACTCTTTAGTTGTGAATAAAAAATAAAATTCAAAGCATCTTATTTTATTTGCTGTATATTTTCAGTAATTCATTGAGAATCTGCTCACTGATGCCCACTTTCATGAGATATAGAGGCCTGCAGGCACTGTTTATCTGTTGCTGTACCTGCTGCCCGGGATACCAAATGAATTGTAACTAAAAACAAAGTTAGGACTTCCAGGAGATTAAAGGGGTAAGATAATAGCATTACAACTCTGCTCATAATGTTTTTGTTTTTAAATCCTTCCATTACAGCAGTGTTTCTCAACCTTGACAATTTTAAGGCATGTGGACTTCAACTCCCAGAATTCCACAGCCAGCATTGCTGGCTGTGGAATTCTGGGAGTTGAAGTCCACATGCCTTAAAATTGTCAAGGTTGAGAAACACAGCATTACAGGAAGCAATAAGGTCAAAATACACACACAAGATACTTGAAAATGAAGAGAATTAAATGTCATAATTTTGATCAAGAAAATCAAAGAGTTTGATCATTCCATAAAAACTTAGTTTTTTTTAAAAAGGTAAATGTTTCTCCTGTCCAGTCATGACCAACTCTAGGGTTTTTAAACTGCTAGGTTGGCAGGAGCTGGGGCAAGAACGGGAGCTCATCCCATATTTGGGTCTCAAACTGTTGACCTTCAGTCAACAAGCTCAGCATCTTAATCGCTAGGCCACCATGACCCCTAAAACTCTCTTAATATTTCACAACTTCTTGAAAATATTTTACAAGTATTTATGTAGTAGTCCCTCCAAGAACATGTATCAACCTTGCAATAGAGCTTCACGGTGGACTACAGTAACCTGATTCCAGTTCCTCTCCATTCCATTGTACCGTTTTACTGAATGAAGACATGGGAGACAGTAAATGTAGTTTCTAAATCATACATAGATTCAGTTGCTGTGGAATGTGAAGATTTGGAAATTGCCTGTTATTCAATATTTCTGTCCTTGTTCCTTTCAGAAGATTAAAATGACTTATGTTTGCAAGGTCAAGCACCAGGATCTCTCTCTACAATCCTGTGGAGAGTTCTCCTTTTAGAACTAATGGCCATATTTGGGGTTTTATGCTGGTGTCATAGATGCCATACTAAATCATGACAAGGGGAGAATGGTGTTATTTCACAGAATTGCTGTCTTAGTGAGCAACAACCAGTCTTAAGCCATCCCATTTTACAGTAGAAAAACTTGACCTGTTAAAAATCAAGTCACATTATAATCTGCGAGGCCAGCTGGAATCTTGAGTTTCATTTTTAAAAAAGATTCTTTTGAAATCACAAACTTCTGTTCACATGTGCGTACACATACCCACACAAATTATTATTTGAAATTGTTCATTCCTTCAACCCCTATCTGTGTATGATGTCCAGACAATGCTCTGAATACAGTCAACTGCTAATCAAGCCATTCTTTATTTTTTAATTTGACAAAAAAGTCACCCACCCCAGCTTAAAGTCTGCTGTTTGGGGAAGTAGCTGTTTTCATTTTCTTCAGTCCTGGCTGATGTTCCACGACCCTTTTTGCCAGGAGAATGCAATATCATTATGGTCAATAGCTGTTTCCTTGTTGCTTGGACAAACAGTCGATCCCGCATTTCGTGTGGTTAGGGTTTTTCCAAGCTCCTCTATAATCTACAATCTTTTCCAGGAGGAGTTACTGGATGGGACTTGGACTGGATTAGCAAGTTCATAAAACATATTGCTTTGACATTGACCCAGTTAAATATGTTGTTTGAACTGAGCCACATTTTTCTCATAGATAAATCTCTCATCTCCCTACTTCAGTGATGGCGAACCTTTTAGAGACCGCGTGCCCAAACTGCAACCCAAAACCCACTTATGCATCGTCGAGTGCCGGGTGGGTGTGGCCCATTGGGTGGGCGTGGCTGCGGTGGTAACAGCAGACTGGGTGGGCCTAAAAAGTTCAATCAATCAATTCCAACTTTGCAAGATCTTTTTTTTCCCGCGAGAAGTTGAAATTGATTGATTGATTGAACCTTTTTTTTGTGCACGGCAGCGGAGGCCTAAAGCGAAAAGGTTTTATAAAATCCAGCTGAAGGACTGGGGCGAGGGTGCGTGTGCCCACAGAGAGGGTTCTGAGTGCCGCCTCTGGCACCCGTGCCATAGGTTCACCACCACTGCCCTACTTCATGCACACATGGGATAAGTGCATCAAATACATATTTCTTCTACCTTCTTCATTCCAACCTGGATCCCCACTGTCCTATCACCCAGTCAGTTTCCCCTCACCCATTGTTACATCCTTGCATCACCTAAGATGATGGATTACAATGGCTATGGAGAATCCACTCTTCTTTAAACAATTTTATCGGTGATCAGGTTGTGACACAAGGTGGATGCTTTGAGCCCACATTTAGAAGTAAAGCTAATGGGATAAGAGCCAGCATTTCATTTTTCAGTGCATTCAGCCTCCAGATTTAAATTTTAAATAAATAGTAAAGGCAGGAGACCTTGGTATCTTTACTGCGGGCAGCTTGTAGGAATCACATTGTCAAGACGACCCTCTCTGCTGCTGGGATACACAGTAAATATTCCTACTTAGAAGGTAATTTGTCTTCCTCTGTGATTGTCTCAGTTTCAATATGATTGTTTCAGTTTTATTTCATCACTTCTGTTCTGAAATAAAAGATAAGGAAGCTCCCAAAAGTCCATTCCTTCAAAACAGCAGCTTTTTTTCCATGCTGTCATTGTATAAATGGAGGTTTCCCAGTAAGGTGGGAAAAAGTACATCTCTTTTTTTGACAGGATCCTACATATTTTAGACAGTGTCTGCAGGCAGAAAGATGAGCTGGCCTCTAGTCCTGCTGTAAATTAACTCCATTTGCTGGTTAGCAATCTCCAAGCTTCTTGGTTGAATGCCATCTAGAGATCTTTGCTGTTCCCAGCAGCCACATGCATAGCGAGCCAGTGTTGTGCGTACTAATCTCCTAACCTAGCCCTGTGGTGCCTTGAGCTGTGGTGTCAATCATAGCCACATTAGACTCTTCTTCATGCCAGCTTCAAGTGGTTGCTGCAAAACTGTTGGCTGCCTTTCAGTTCTTGTCAGAGCCATATGTTAGATATCCAGGTTTTTTATGCGGGTTCTGTCTAAGGCTCTTGCAGAACAGATGTTTCTGTTGAGCAATATACTCAAGAGGATTTTCCAAAGCTCTCTTCTTTTGCCAGAACCCCTACCTCTAGTTTTCAGGGTTGCTTATGCTTTTGTAGTCATAGCTTCTCTTTTGGAAGAAGGAGAAGTAGCCGATTGGGAGTGAACTATATTGCCACATTTGTCTGTCTTTCATACACAACCATTATGCCGGTATTCATATATTTTCCCAAACCATGTTTGTCATGTATTGATAAGACAGAAAAAGAAACGGGAGGGAATTGGAAAGCAAACACATTCTAGCATTCATTCTTAAAACATTCTGTGCTAACATCGGTCTCATCCGCCATCTACGGACACACCGCTGATGGCCCATAATCCATAAAATGTCAAGGTCTTCATCGAAATCGATGGACAAACAACATATTTAAAAATATATATTTTAAAAAGTGACATCTGTTCTGGATAATCTTTTCTGCCTTTAAGTTCACACACACACATGGTTTCACAGTTTTGATCTAGCAGAAGAAGTCCAAACATGCTTCACTTGGAAACAATGATTTGCAAAGAGATCCCCACATATCAAACCATATTTTGATGATAACTGTAATTATAGTTACCATTATGCCTAAATCATTGAGGAAGAAACACATTTGTATAGGAATGTACATAAAGCTAATATAAAGCTAATGACTGAGGAGTTTTTTTTAAATGTGATTCTGAGTTTGAATATAGTTTTTTCGATGGATCCTTTCACAGATTTTGATTGTCTAAATGCAGCAAGTATCTTCTTTCAAGAAGTATAATATTTATTTTGGCTTTCTAAGTGGAAACACACATATACCTTTTGTCAACACAAGCAGTCCTCTTTGTTCCTTTTCTTATGCATGTGATAGATAGCAGCCAAGCCCAGAATTTCAGTGCATAACATCCTGTTTTGTCTGAACCAGGAAACTATGGATATTCAGTTTGGATCAAGCCAAGATCTTACATTTCCAATCATCATGTAACATTGCTTATTTTCAGGCAAATAACATGGTTTTCTTGCTTGGGCAAAATGAAAAACTTAGTGACTTTTTAACATTAATTGCACCTCAAGATAGAAAGATGGGTAACAAAAAGGCTTGTACATATCATAGTTGAATAAATCAAGTTAGAAATGTCCAAACTAAGCAACAGCTGTGTGTAAATTTATGGATAAAGCCATTGCCTTCATTTTGGAAATGGTAGAGGTAGTGACATATAAGACCAGCTGGCATTTGAAAAATGCAACAGTCTTTCATCTGATGAAACAGAGATTACTTTGGTTTGATTTATATGTGGTGGAGTTTGTGGCTGAGTTCACACATCAGTTCAATCAGCGATGTGACAAGTTACATGAATCCAACTATTATGAGTTATTAAGCTGCTTTTTAACATGTTGTGCAAACCAGTGTACTTGTTATTTATTTAATAAGTCATGATTAAACAAATAATAGTGTAGCATAATATAGGAAGATCTATATATATATAAATAGCAGCAAGTTTTGGGATCAAGTGCTTTTTCCTCCCCTTTCATTTTTCTGTGATCTGGATATAAAAAGTTATTGTTACAGAGTTTTCTGTTTCACATACTAAGTCAACCAAATCAACTGAGCATCTAACTGCCCTGGGTTTATACCATCAGGAGACTAGGGGAACCTGACATCTGTTAAATGTAATGGATAATTTAGAGTGGCTTACTGAGGCTGAATCTATAGATGATGCTCCCTACTGATTTACCAGATGAGAAGGATTATCGGGTTGGGGAAAAGATTTAACAAGGATGCCAATTCCCCTCTCTATAATCCATTAATAATTGCTTAGTTAACCATCAGAATAACCAAATTATTTGTGAGACAAGAAGATAGTTTGCAATTCCCCACAGGTTATGCATACCTATTGCCAAGAAACTTTTTTTTGGTGTTGTTGTTATGACAGTAACAAAGCATACAATTGCAATCAAATAAGGATAGTGATGAAACTGAGGTGACTATTTGGGCTAGAAAGGAGTTAATTTGGAAACAATCATTTTCTGTCCATTTCTTCTGCAGCTAGGTTGGGAAACTTTGGTGGGAAGGAAAATGAGATTTAAAAATGGGTAAATTTTATTCAAACCTGAGAAAAAGCAGGAAAAATTCTGTCTTAAACCGAGTAAACTGGAAGTCTTAATACTTTTAAAAATATTACACTTCTTTTTAAAAAATATTATAGAGACTAGGTGCATTCAGGTTAAGTATTGTAACAAGAATGTTGTCAAGCCTGCATATGAAATAAGCATCCATTGCAAAGATATTTTTTTTCTTCAGAATATTAACCTTAGGCAACTATTCATATTTTAAGATTTGCTAAGAATTTAAGTGAAAACTAAGGATTCTGTTTTAAAAAAAATATGGGGAAAGGTGAAACAAAANTATATATATATATAATATTATAAAGGATTTGCTAAGACAGAAAAAGAAATGGGAAGGAATTGGAAAGCAAACACATTCTAGCATTCATTCTTAAAACTGTATATTTAAAAATATATATTTTAAAAAGTGACATCTGTTCTGGATAATCTTCTCTGCCTTTAAGTTCACACACACACATGGTCTCACAGTTTTGATCTAGCAGAAGAAGTCCAAACATGCTTCACTTGGAAACAATGATTTGCAAAGATATCCCTACATATCAAACCATATTTTGATGATAACTGTAATTATAGTTACCATTGTGCCTAAATCATTGAGGAAGAAACACATTTGTATAGGAATGTACACAAAGCTAATATAAAGCTAATGACTGAGGAGTTTTTTTAAAATGTGATTCTGAGTTTGAATATAGTTTTTTTGATGGATCCTTTCACAGTTTTTTATTGTCTAAATGCAGCAAGTATCTTCTTTCAAGAAGTATAATATTTCTTTTGGCTTTCTAAGTGGAAACACATATATACCTTTTGTCAACACAAGCAGTCCTCTTTGTTCCTTTTCTTATGCATGTGATACATAGCAGCCAAGCCCAAAATTTCAGTGCATAACATCCTGTTTTGTCTGAACCAGGAAACTATGGATATTCATTTTGGATCAAGCCAAGATCTTAAATTTCCAATCATCATGTAACATTGCTTATTTTCAGGCAAATAACATGGTTTTCTTGCTTAGGCAAAATGAAAAACTTAGTGACTTTTTAACATTAATTGCACCTCAAGATAGAAAGATGGGTAACAAAAAGGCTTGTACATATCATAGTTGAATAAATCAAGTTAGAAATGTCCAAACTAAGCAACAGCTGTGTGTAAATTTATGGATAAAGCCATTGCCTTCATTTTGGAAATGGTAGAGGTAGTGACATATAAGACCAGCTGGCATTTGAAAAATGCAACAGTCTTTCATCTGATGAAACAGAGATTACTTTAGTTTGATTTATATGTGGTGGAGTTTGTGGCTGAGTTCACACATCAGTTCAATCAGCGATGTGACAAGTTATATGAATCCAACTATTATGAGTTATTAAGCTGCTTTTTAACATGTTGTGCAAACCAGTGTACTTGTTATTTATTTAATAAGTCATGATTAAACAAATAATAGTGTAGCATAATATAGGAAGACCTATATATATAAATAGCAGCAAGTTTTGGGATCAAGTGCTTTTTCCTCCCCTTTCATTTTTCTGTGATCTGGATATAAAAAGTTATTGTTACAGAGTTTTCTGTTTCACATACTAAGTCAACCAAATCAACTGAGCATCTAACTACCCTGGGTTTATACCATCAGGAGACTAGGGGAACCTGACATCTGTTAAATGTAATGGATAATTTAGAGTGGCTTACTGAGGCTGAATCTATAGATGATGCTTCCTACTGATTTACCAGATGAGAAGGATTATCGGGTTGGGGAAAAGATTTAACAAGGATGCCAATTCCCCTCTCTATAATCCATTAATAATTGCTTAGTTAACCGTCAGAATAACCAAATTATTTGTGAGACAAGAAGATAGTTTGCAATTCCCCACAGGTTATGCATACCTATTGCCAAGAAACTTTTTTTGGGTGTTGTTGTTATGACAGTAACAAAGCATACAATTGCAATCAAATAAGGATAGTGATGAAACTGAGGTGACTATTTGGGCTAGAAAGGAGTTAATTTGGAAACAATCATTTTCTGTCCATTTCTTCTGCAGCTAGGTTGGGAAACTTTGGTGGGAAGGAAAATGAGATTTAAAAATGGGTAAATTTTATTCAAACCTGAGAAAAAGCAGGAAAAACTCTGTCTTAAACTAACTGGAAGTCTTAATACTTTTTAAAATATTACAGTTCTTTTTAAAAAATATTATAAAGACTAGGTGCATTCAGGTTAAGTATTGTAACAAGAATGTTGTCAAGCCTGCATATGAAATAAGCATCCATTGCAAAGATATTTTTTTTCTTCAGAATATTAACCTTAGGCAACTATTCATATTTTAAGATTTGCTAAGAATTTAAGTGAAAACTAAGGATTCTGTTTTAAAAAAAATATGGGGAAAGGTGAAACAAAA
>NW_015386473.1:384333-401405 GCF_001527695.2 Protobothrops mucrosquamatus
TAATATAGAAATAGATTACCAATCTAGTCAAGAACTTGGGTTAGATTTTTTTTTCTTACTGTGTGCTGCTATGTCCAATCAAGTTGGATTCTATTTCTCTGTTCAAGAGCAGGAAATGTATGTATTCTCAAGCCTTTTTATTCATGCCTTAGCCCAGTGATGGCAAACCTTTTAGAGACAGAGTGCCCCAAAACTGCCCCGCCCCCGCTCTGCCTCCCACCCCGTACTGCCCCCCTGCCCCACCCCCACTCTGTCCCCTGCCCCACCCGCCCACAGGGCCACTCACCACCTCCACAGATCGCCCAGGCAGCCTTGCAGTGCCATGTTGGCCACGTCCTCCGCCCGCGCCCCAATGCATCATCTGCACACGATGGGGTGTGAGGGTGGAGTCTTGTCCCTGCTGCCTGGCTGCCATGTGCTTGGCTGTGCTGCTCTGCACAGGCCGGGCCCAGGGGCAACTCTCCTCTGGGGGGACTGCTGGTGAGGAGGGGGCTGCAGGGGGAGGTGGGGCTAGGGCGACAGCATGCGTGCCCACAGAGAGGGCTCTGAGTGCCGCCTCTGGCACGCGTGCCATAGGTTCGCCACCACTGCCTTAGCCTGTTCATGAAAAAAACAATGTTTTCCTTAGTCTATTGTTGTAATTTGTAAATAATATGAAAACATTTTACAGCATCTTTTACAAGAAATGTATTTGAATCACTCTATTTTTGTAGACCAATGTTATCTTACATTTCATTTAAATGGCTTTTTATTGTATCTGAACAACTCTGAAGTGTATCCTTTTATTCTTTAAAAAATATTGTACAATGTAAATACTTAGTAATACTTAGTATTTGTCTTTTTATACTTTTCAGTAAATTTTGATTTTTATCTCTGATGAGATTGGTGTGTCTCCCAAGAAGAAGCAACAGGGCTGAAACGTCTAATCATATTCTTCTAGACCAGTGTTTCTTAAAGTGTGGTCTTAGAACATCTGGGAATCTCTCAAGACTCTTTCAGGGATCCTTGAATTCAAAACTATTTGCCAATCCATGTTGGAAAAAATTAATTAATTAAATTAAAATCCTATCAAACAACCATGAGAAGTTATAGTGTTAATGAATGCATCTATTTTAATTTTTAATAACTGCAAATATTGATAAATGAAACCCATATAAATAAAAGCCCTTTTGGATTCCTCCTTAATTTTTAAAAGGGGGAAGCGGTCACTGGAGAAAAAAATTAAGAAGCTGCCTTAGACTGTATAGCCAGGAGGCTGCAGTATCGATAATCTTCTGCTTTTTGCTTTTTAACCTCTAAATCACTAAAAAAGCTGCATAGGTTGTGAGATCCCTATTTATTTGTGACACTGGAATTACAGGCCTGATGTCAGATGGAGGACATCCTGGAAGATAGATGGAGGCCGCAGAAATTACTATTGCAAAATGGGCAGGATATGAAGATGTCTCTTTGATCTGGAGAGAATTTTCGGCAGTCTGGATCCAGCATCCAGCTGCCTTTTCAGCCATAACGCCTCCCGCTAATCCAGAGTCTCAGTTTGCCATTTCTCCCCAGAAACCTCTCCTCAATTTTTTGTTTCTAAGGAAGCAAAAACTACAACCAAGTGACAAAACAAATCTGATGACCCAAATCTGCTTGTAGAGCAGTGGTTCTCAAGCTTCCTAATGCCGCGACCCTTTAATACAGTTCCTCATGTTGTGGTGACCCCCAACTCTAAGGGCTCTCCAAGCGCGCAACGACGACGCCCACTCACCCGCCGTGCCCGGGGCTCTGCACGCCTCGCCTGTCCTCGCCTCACTTCCGAAGGTCGCTGGCCTGCCCGGCTCCAGCTGGCCGGGGAGGGGGGGCGCAGGAAGGCCGCTCTGGCGGATCCGCCCAGCCTGGTTGGAGAAGCACCCAGGCAGAGAGAGAGAGCCAAGAGGACAACAGCACCAGCAGAGCTTAGTTCAGCCTCCTCCGTGGAAAGGGCCGCGAAGCAGTGCAGCCTCCCTTAGGAGATGCTCGACGGAAACGAATCCAGTGCTGCAACGGCCCCCAGCTCGAAGCCGTGCGGAGACGGATAGAGGAACGATGTCTTGGTTCCTAAGACCATCGGAAATATGTGTTTTCTGATGGTCTTAGGCGACCCCTGTGAAAGAGTCATTCGACCCCCAAAGGGGTCACGACCCACAGGTTGAGAACCGCTGTTGTAGAGTATTTGGAATCAAAATACATAAAATCCTATATTCTGCTTCTTTTGAAAATCTTTAAAAATTGAAGTTTGCAAAAATATAAATATTATTCAAAGTTGCCTGTGCAATTTTATTCTATGATTGTATGCTCTTAAATTAGGTAATTTGCGTTTTAGAATGAAATAATAACACAGAATATAAACAATAATGCAGTATAAATCTCAAATACTCTCATGCCTAATAAGAGGGCATTAAGAATCTTCTTATTGATTCACTCATATCCTGACTAATCCTGCAGGCTTGGTTGGTACCAGGGTAAAGGCTTTCTAGCAGGTTTCTGACTGTAATCAATCTCATTCCTAATAGAATTAGATATGTACAAAATAATCCTATTAAAATTTTTTTTAGAGAAAATCTCAGAATCACATCCATCCTCCCCACCCCCATTATGCCACTGTTGCCCTTCAGAGAAATATGTGATAACAACATGTTAGCTTCTATTACTTTTAAGAGTTAAGGAATTTCAAAAGTTAGGTATTGTGATATTTTCTCCTCCACTAGGATCGATATATAATCTAAGGTTATAATATTTACTTTGTAAATTACAATTTTCAAAACAAGATTTTATTCCATAGAACTGAAAGCAAAGAGCAAACATTTTAAATTGTTCTAGTCCTCTGGCAATCAATTAAAAACAGCATTAAGTGTGTTTAATGTTGTAATTTGAATGTTTCCCCAAAAGACAGCTTTATTGAAATGGTACTATTGAAAGAAAGCTGGTTGATCAGATTGATGGGCAGATATGATTTTAGCCTTGGTCACTTGACTCAAACATAGGCCCATTGCCCTTGCTTTTTTGAGTGTGTGGAAATCCCTCTGATTCTGTGAGAATCTTCCTTTCCTTTTAGAAACTGAATTAACTAGCATTGGAAGAACTGGGTAGAACCTGTGGTTTCTCCCTTAAAGAGGTTGTTTCATTTGATTCTACTGATGCCTCAGGCTGGTCTCACTGAATGGTGTTCTCCTTACAAGTTTGGTGAAAGGGAAAACAGTTCATAATTGCTGCAGATGCAAATTACTTAGATGTCATTTTCAGACCTCTGACGGATTAAAAAATCTGTTTAAAAGCTGTTAAGCTTTTGTGAGTCTGTGAAGTCTTTTCATAAATTAGCAATAAGCATTGATGACAATATATGCTTCAAAGATTCAGAAAATTGCCAGAAGCATCTCTTATCTCTGCTTGTCTCGCTGTGTCCCCTACAGCCTTTTCCATTACACTAATGCTACTTATACACTGTTCACTAGTGGGCTGCCACAGAGTTGGTACCTTCTTGCTGTTCAGTAATATGTTTTCTTCTAAACTTGATGGTTAGTCTTGAGAGACAGTAAAAATAGAGATTGTTATTTTTCAGCCAGTTGAGTGTAAAGTTCAATTAAATGGAATGAAGGGCATAACAAATGAAGTCCAGTTTCACTCACCATTCCAATTAAGTTATTGGAATTCGTTTAAAAAGTATTTTGGTAGTAAATTCACTTTAACAAAATCAAGTAATTCAATCAGTCAGATTTAACTTAGGGGGATACATATGTAGCATTAGCTACATATTAGCTCCAGAAATTCTAGAGACATGGTGGCACAGTGGTTAGAATGCAGTATTGCAGGCTAACTCTGCCCACAGTTTGGAGTTTGATCCTGATGGGCTCAAGGTTGACTCAGCCTTCCATCCTTCCGAGGTCGGTAAAATGAGGACCCAGATTGTTGGGGGCAATATGCTGACATTGTATCCCACCCAAAGAGTGCTGTAAAGGACTATGAAGCAATATATAAGCCTAAATGTTTTGTTTTTGCTATTGTGAAAGATATTACATGCAATTATGTAGCTAAGTTATGACATAGCAAGCTTGGAACTTCAGAACATAAAAAAATGAATTATTCGGTGAAAGAGACTTCAGGTTATGCATCCTACAATACCAAGCATGTGCCTGAAGGTGCTTCTTGACTATTTAAATATAATGTTAATTTTATATCTGTGTGGGTTACTAAGATTGGTTTTGGAGTTAACATATTTGGCTCATGGTGGAAGTCCCCAGGAAACAAGCAGAATGGAGTTCCACATTTATGAGACTAGGGTAGAAGTGAATGCTGACCCTTGAGTCGATTTATTTTGTCCAATATGCCAGCTGCCTGGATAACAAACCCAAAAGTACAAGCTACTGAGCTTACCTTAAGAACTCCACGTTTACATTTCACAAGCCAGGTTATTATGAAAAAAAAAATGTTTCGGATAAAAAAGAAAGGTTTGTCTACTAAGGCTATTCTCAAACACTATAAAGATGACCTGCATACCAGAGAGGGCAACATTGAGCCAATACGAATGTTTGTCACAGCCTTTTTTCTCTTACAAGGCTGAGTGTAGCTGGTTGTGAGACTGGTTTACAATAAGAAGCAGCTCAGAAAGGGGGGGGGGAACCCACACAAGTAATTGCTGACCCCTCTGATCCAAAATCTTGCTGATTTCAAGATCCTGCATAATTATTTCTAAGTGAAAAAATGCTGGGAGATTCTATCACTGATCCTTCATATCATGTATTGTTTATCTCTTGTTCCTGAAATCTATAGTTTCTAGTGCCTTTACTCAAAGCTGGTGTCATGTCCAACTCTGTATTAGTCATTGAAATTAATTTTAAAAAGAAAAAAATACTTTCCAGATTAAATTGCAGCAATTTTAAGATTAGACAGTAACCAAGAATATTGAAAAAAATATATTTGAATCTCACTTTATGAAAGAACCAATGACAGTCCTGCTGCCAAGTTTTTAGTTTTGAGATGGATGGTAAAGATCTTTCTGGTTAATAGGATTTGAGGAACAGCCATTTCTAAGGAAGGAACTAGAGCCCAAAACAACTTTGGCTAATCCTATCCTGGTGTCACTTCATGAAGGCGCCTGCCTCTTAAAAACAAGTATTCTTCTTAACTCAGAGCTGTCAATCTCTTGTACTGGATAGAGAGTTCTTACTGTTATGGAAGGTTTGAATGACTTCTCCATTGCTTTATAGCTCTTTTTCAGTGCTGCCAACCAAAGTGTCTCTTAGTAAAACACTCAGATATATGTGATCAAGGCATCTGCTATTAAGAGAAGCAAAGAATAGCGAGATCTATGTATTTTTATGCCTTGAATGGATTTGTGAATAGCAGTTTGGCATAAGAGAAATTAAGGCATGCTTCTTAAACATGCCAATCTTGTCTCGTCATTTCCCTTCATCAGTAATGACAATTGCCTAAGCTTAATATTATCTAAAGATAATATATTTGAAAAAGAGTGAATGTGGACTCATTTGCATATTGCATGCATAGACATTGTATTTACTCATCATACTATTTCTTGTCAGGATAAACAAAGGACAGGTATGAAAGTCTGAACCAAATAAATTAAAAGACACAAGATAAAAGAAAAAGTAGTAGTTTATACCAGCACTATTCATTATTCCTCACATGCCTCTCTGTCCTTGCTTCTGTCATGTTAATACACTGACTCATACGTGACCTTTTATTTTTTTAAACTTCTCTTGAAGAATCTCCTCAGTTCCATCCCACCACAACCTTTTCCACCTCTCCCTTCAACAACCTCTGTCTCTCTTAATAAATGTCTTCCTGAAGGGAATTTGTTTGTATTCAGACCTCATTATCAGGTGACATAGGTCTAGAAGATCATACAAGAAAATCAGGAATTCTTTTAGCAAATAATTTTCCAAAAACTGGTATAATTGCATACTTATAACTTACTATATATTCAGGAATGGTACCTTATCAACTATATCATATTTGCCTTAGTGTAATTTTAAACATTGGTAATTTTCTCTGCTCAATACATATATATATAAGTACAAATACACAAACATACAATTTTACTAAAAATAGATAAAGTCTTATCTTTTTTTAATTTTGCATGTCTTTTATATGTGCATATACATATATGTTTTTTGCAGAACCTTTTTGGCTGCTGGTAGTCATGGGATTTAAGTCATGCATGTTGTCAAATTCTGAACAATAGCAATTCAGAGTAGTCATAGTCTTCTCCAGCTCCTGAGATTTGAAATTCTCCTGCCATCATAATGGTCATAAATGTAGTTATAAATAAACAAAATCCAGTATTTGAGTAGCCACTGAGTGATCTAACTGTCCATGTGTTCTCCCTTCGCGTTTGTATGGACTTTCACATTGTAGAAGTTACAACTCTGCCAACAAAAAGAAGACCTGTTAGGATTTATATGTGCACTTCTATTTTTAGAAAGACACAGAATAAATAATTGAGGTAGACAAGAGGTGTATATCCCTAAGCATTATTCTACAATGGTACACTTCCTTTTTTTAGAAGAAGATGTGGAGAACTTTGATGTAACAAACTTATCTCAAGATGTGCTGCAAAGCATCGAAGCTGACAGCTTTTGGTGTATGAGCAAACTGCTGGATGGGATCCAGGTAGGACATTTATCTGTACTGACTCTCAGGACTCCAGGGAATCTCTTCCTTGGATAATTCAACCTCTGCTATTCCCAGCCACTTCTGCTGCTTCATGGTCACCCAAGGATAATGTGGAGCCTAGACTTTCGTAATTTTACCTGCTTTGGCCTCTATACTGAAGGCAATGTACAAAAGCAAGTGCACTCCATGCTTAAAAAAAGAATTTGAAAAGATATATTCAGTTATTTAAATATTATGTCTCCCAAATATTCAATTTGAATCATGGCAGTTCATTACTATTCAATCATTTGTTTTATAATTCATTCTATATTTGTATAATTTATTCTGGGTTTCTTAATTCTAGAGAAAGAGAAGGAATCACATGGATACTGAAACAGCACTCTCTAGTCCCTGAAAATCTTAATAATGCTTTCCTCTGCTTAAATTTCTGGGTTATTATAAATGTACAGTTGGGTATGTCTTCACAGCTCTAAGGGCTAGAAACATAATGTAAAACTAATATGAAATTCTCAGGAAACTTAATTGAGTTCCTAGTTTAACATTATACAGGTTTTGACCATGCTGTGCAAAAACTATATTCAATTTAAGTTTATATTATTTTAATATAAATTTTATTATTATTTTAAGGTGTGTCACCCCAAAAACAGAATTTTTGAAAGTCTTTTAGGGGATCTTTTTTGTAATATATCCTTAATTTTGAAAATATATACATAATTTCTGTAATTCATGGAGAACCAGGGTTTCCAGAATGTCTTATAACCTCATGAGGTCAGCAGTTTCTCCTATTTGTTCATGATGTGTTGAATAAATAAACGGAGAACATGAGATTGCTACAGGCAGTTAAAAAGGGCAAGAAATGGTTAATACCCAATTCTCGCCACCATTTCCTATTGCATATGAGCATTCCATAAGGAGCGTATCCATCAGATATGTCCCAAACATCAGAAATTTATGGTAAGGTTTATTGTATATATACAGTTTCATATTTTATTTCTGACATTTTTGGAAAACCCTGGAAAAGCATTTTCAATCCTCTTAAACACACAATATATTTTTGCTTCAGGACAACTACACATTTGCACAACCAGGGATCCAAAAAAAAGTCAAAGCACTGGAGGAACTTGTCAGTCGTATTGATGGTAGGTGAATTTTGAGTTTGACACCTGCAATTGAAATTGTAACACTCATGGATTCTCACTTGAGAGAAAAACATAGGGTGTAGAACACTAACAATTGACATGAGACCAAAGTCATAGGCTCTTTTTCTAGTTGTCATAGGTGACAATCAGACTGGGATATTGATGTACTTAAGGCATGTTAGAAATAGAATACTCTTGGGAAGAAAGGGTGAATGGGAAGTCGTAGGCTGATATGCATGTAAGAGAAAAAATTAGCAGAAAAAGGACTAAAATTTATAAAATGTAAGTAAAAGGCATTTTGTATGGGCAGCCCCCCCAAATGACCACATTGATGATAGGTTTTAAATAATTGCCATTTCCACAGCTCTGTTTATTAAGACTTTAAGATCTCAAGCATTTGAACTTTCCAAAATTCTAATGGGAAGCGATTCCATAGGATGGGTGCCAGTGACAAAAAAAACAGGAGTTTCTCATATTCAGATATAGTACAGTAGAATATATGTAACTCAGGGTTGATCTGTGGAGTCCTTGGTTCTCTCTGAGCTTGGCTGTTTGTAGACATTTTATTACCCAACTAGGTAACATCATCAGTGCAAGTGAGTGGGTTTTTCCCTATTTACCTACAGTAGCTTGCCCTTCCAATGTTAATGGGAATCTGGTTTTCTCCTTGCTAGTTTCTTGATAGAAACAGGACAGAAAAACAGAAGTTTTTCACATTCTCCAAATCTCAGAGGCAGGCTAAGCATTCTATCTGAGATGCAGGAACCAGATGGATAGGAGTAGGCAGCCCTGTTGGACATGATAGGTCAAATCCAGCATGTTGAATTGTACTCAGAAGTGGAATAGAGACAGCAAGGAAAGATACTGTTTCATAGAGATGTGATTTCTACTAATGACAGCAAATATATCAAATATTTGCCATTTGCAAATAAAATGTCCTGTTCCAGAGCAGGTACACAGTCACTTTAGGAAGTATGAAGTGGAGTACTTGCAGTTTGCCTTTCGCTGGATGAACAATCTCCTGATGAGGGAGCTTCCTCTTCGCTGCACCATTCGCCTTTGGGACACTTATCAGGTATGAGTACCTAGACTTCTTTGTTGGAAGCCTGTCTTGATAAAAATGGTGCCATGTGACTTTACTCAGACACCTTTTCCCAGCAATAATCTTGCATGGAAGCAGGCAGTAGTATACTCAGATCACTTATTTACTTACTTACTTACTTACTTACTTGCTTGCTTACTTACTTACTTATTTAGCTACCCATCTCACGTTTGTGACTCTGGACAGCTCAAATGATTAAATTAGCAAGAGCAAAAAACTGTCAAAACAATTACAACAAAATGATTGTTTAATCAAAAATGATTAAAACAATTAAAGTACTATAAACAAAACAAAAAAAAACCCACAAGAGCGTGCATTCAGAGTCTTAAACACAGTGCAGCCATTTTGTGGGCTCCGTATTTCTGAATGGCAAAACCAACTTTTCAGGGCCTTCTGGAAGGCCAGTCTTCCCCCAGGACTCTAGAGGGCAGGTCTTTACAGGTAGTCCTTGACTTATGATCACAATTGAGCTTAAAATTTATGTTGCTAAGTGAGACAGTTGTTAGGTGAATTTTGCCATATTTTACGATCTCTCTTGCCACAGTTGTTAAGTCAGGGGTCTTCAAACATGGCCCTTTTATGACTTGTGGACTTTTATGACTTGTGGACATGCCTGGCTGAGGAATTCTGGGAGTTGAAGTCCACAAGTCATAAAAGGGCCAAGTTTGAAGACCCCTGTGTTAAGTGAATTACTGCAGCTGTTAATTTAGTAACACAGTTGTTAAGTGAATCTGGTTTCCCCAATGACTTTGCTTGTTAGAAGGTTGCAAAAGGGGATCACATGACTTCGGGACACCGCAACGGTCATAAATATGAGTCAGTTGCCAAGCGTCTGAATTTTGATCACATGACCATGGGGATGCTGCAGCGGTTGTAAGTGTGAAAAATGGTCTTAAGTCACTTTTTTCAGTGATGCTGTAACTTTGAACAATCACTAAATGAACTGTTGTAAGTCAAGGACTACCTGTGTAGCATCATCACGAAATAGAGCTCTGCCGCTATCCTTGCACATAACTTATATGCATATCCACAACTCTAAAAATGTAGAAAAGCAGTGAGAAATAAAGCATGCTGATAACAGCGGTTCTAACCCCAAGTAATGTGTTCTTTTCAGTCTGAGCCTGAGGGATTCTCTCATTTCCATTTATATGTCTGTGCTGCATTCTTGATTAAGTGGCGGAAAGAGATTTTGGATGAAGAGGACTTCCAGGTAAATCATCAGCAGGCAACCACATTTATAAAAGGATGCTGTGTAATTATCCTGCTTGAGAATGTGTTTATTTCAGGGAAGAGAAGAGAATGCTTACGTATGTACAGCAGTTTTTTCTGGTCTGTGATTACGGGCATGAAATCACTTTACCCAGAGATGCAGACATTTTCTCTGAGGGCTTTGGTAACATAATTTCCACAGCTGTAATATCGGACTCTGCTACATTGTCTATAAGTAAAGCAGGAGGCAAAGATTTCGTGTTTTAGGCTTTGACCCCAACCCTGAGATGGTGTCCCCCCCCCCAACTGGTTATCAGGATCAATGCTGCCTGAATCAGATCCCCAGTGACTATAGTTCATATTGAATTGAATGGACTGCAAGAATATAGGTTTTGAGATTATCTTGGTCCAGGTTGTCTGCGTGGTTTTGTTTTTTATCTGTTTTTATGGATGTTTTGATTTGGCATGTCTCCCTGAGTTGGGGCACGATAATAAATTTGAATAAATAAAATAATGAAACAGAAAGGTAATGCCACGAGAACATAAAAGTGTTTTCGCCCATTTAAAGCCAAGGTCACATCTCTGAGCTGTCTCTTTTCCTCATTTCAGGGCCTTCTAATGTTACTACAGAATCTACCCACCATACACTGGGGCAATGAAGAGATTGGACTCCTCCTTGCTGAAGCCTACAGACTAAAGTACATGTTTGCAGATGCTCCCAATCACTATCGTCGATAGGCAGTAGGGGGTCTGCCTTTGCTTCTCATTGTGCTGGCACAGTTTCAATCACTGTGGCATTCGATCACCTAAGCCCTCGGACACACTGACCAGGAGCCCAATCTTTGCTGTAAAAAAGCTCCCATCAGACTTCTGTCTTCACTTTTGTGTGTGCCTGCCTGCCACTCCATGTGTGGACATGCCACTCCAGAAACCATTAGTGTCCTGCTGTGATGATGGCCTGAGCTTGGATGGAAGTGAAATGAATAAACAGAACTTCTGAATGCCTTCCAAGTTTCAGCCTAGATAATCTAAGTCTTTGCAGCCTCTTGTTAACCTGCTAAGCACAGACAAACTCATGCACTTCCTGTTTGGCCTGTTTCTTTTTTTTCTTGTTTCCCCCTGTTTCTTCTTCGGCAGTTGTTTAAACTCCCCAATGAAGATGCCTTACAAAGAGTCCTGCCCAAGAGAAGGCAGTGCTGTTGAACACAAGACACTCTCAGGCCTTAGCTTCACTCTGCATGTCTGAAGAAGTGAAGCATTTCAGGCATTAACAAAAGACATATATACTTCATGTGCATGCTGCCACATTCCTTTTGTGCAGCATCTCTGTGTGGGATGATGCACATACATTGAAAAGGCTGTCTAGTTCATGCACAATTCAGAAAAATACAAGTGAATTAAAAACAACTCCACCTGTAATTGTTGGATTGCCTAACCTGGTATGTGCACTGAACGTAGGTGAGGGGGGGGGAGCTGTGCTTTTCCCCCCCTTCTTTTTTAGAAAAAAAAATCCTTTCTGTGACAATGACACTCCTGTAAGGCATTATATGTAAATTGTGTTCTTGTGTATATGGGTAAAGGTTGTACAATATAAGTCGTCTGTTTGTAGCAGATATGATTTTATATTTATAGTCTGCCTCTCTGGCGTGCAAACGCTGCCTAGGTTACAAATAACGATGGGCCTCCTGCTTCCTCTGTCCATCAGGTTTTGAAGCTGTCAACACATCTGCACTAGCACATTTATTCTTCCCCAGAATGCACATTTCATTTTTATTAGAGGGAAAAAAATTGACTCCAAAGCAGAATGACATTGCATGACCTCCAGTGCCAAGGAATTTGAGGGTCTGAAGATTTTAAAAAAACTTGCTGCTGAACCATGAATTTCATGGATTTTTTATTTTTTTATTTTATTTTTTTGTTGCGGGAGGCCTGCACTTCCCAAACCGCGCTTGAGCTTGCCCTTGTGGAAAGCAGATCTCCAGCTGTGGCAAAGCACATTGCTATGGCCCTGTCTTCTGCAAGGTTTGTGTCCTATCCTGTGTCTTCTGGATGTTTATGCTCAGCTACACCCACCCCTTTCTCCAGGCAGAGACTTCTTCTTTCAAGGCTCCAACCTCTTCTGGGGAGACAGCAGCTTTAATACCAAGCCCACTTCTTCTCCTCTCCACTATTATGGCAGTGTGAGTTCCAGTGGAAAAAAAAGGAATATATATTTTAATTGACTGGTTTATGCAGGCAGTAGTGCAATCTCATTAGTGCCAACCTTTGGCCTCTCAGATCACATTTGTTTCCATAGGCCAAATTCTTCAGATTGTGCCGGGCTGACTTCTGCTTGTCTCATCAGACTTCCAACTGCATCCATCTCATTTTGTTTTCTTTCTTGGAGTTGAAAAAGGAAAAGCAGACTCCTGGGATTCTTTTTTCAGTGAGGGTGTTGGGGGATATTTGAGGCAGAAGAAACACAAGACCCTTGCCATCATTCAGACACCAGTGTTTCTCAAGTTGCTTTCCTAACCGGGAATTGTTTTTTTTTTCAGGTATTGACTGGATTTTCCTTTGTAAGCGTGTATGTGTGAATTTGTTGTTTCCATTCTGACAACAACCTGGTGGTCATTAGTTTAATATGACTGATTAAAAAAAAAAATCCAGCTTCTGTTGCCAGTCTTTTCTTCTTAGGATTTCATGAGGTTATTAATGAAAGTACCAGAATGTGGAGATTCTTCCTCTCTTTATCCATTCCGGGTGGCTTATTTTCAGTGAAAATTTTCTTTGAGAATCTTCACTCTAAGCTTTCTCTTGTTTGTGATGAAAATTCCTCAGTATACACTGCAGAATATTGCACATTAGATGCACAACACATAGACTGCATGTGAAGCTACAAAGACCTTTAGAGCATCCAACCAGGCAGAAGCCAAAATATTTGTCCTTCTCAGTATTCCTTGAATCTGCAACATTGAAAGTTCACATTGGGCCAATTTCTATCAGGAAACATTTCTTCAATCCTTTCCCTAAATCATTTTGCTAGTTTCATATAAATGTTCCTTGTCTGATGACTAGATAAAGAGGCAGGAGTGGAAATGCAAAGTGCCTTGTCTTTTCAGTACTTTGCCAGAATTATTTGCACAGTGACCCCATTTTTAGGAATCAGAGAAAATCTGTTTTCTCTGCCTGCCAATTTCACAATTTAGCAAAGATCGGGAATGAGTAGATCCCATTAATAGTTTATGAGGGTAGTTAATCGTGCATTCTATAGTTCAACAATACCAAGCATATGGTCTATATTAGACCATTAAGATCACTGATCAGTACTAACTTTTTTGTACTTAAGAAGATTTGCATCCATGCAAGCAGGTGAGTCTGATTAATGTCTTGTGAATCAACAGGTAGCTTCCCCCAGAATCATCTTTTTTACCTTTGGCTTTAAATTGGTGAATGTCTGAATTCTGTAAAGATCTTAACGTAAGCAAGGAAATATCTCTTGTCTGAAGTGTAGCCTCTCCTTTTTCCTCCAATGGGATTACCAAATGGAAGAAAACTTTAGGTTTCGAAGATAGCGGCTTCTGTCAGTCTACACTCTACATAGTCTTATCAAAAATCCTGCCTGACTCTGAGCTTGTGTAATATGCAACAGCATAAACTGGGCTTGAGAAAGTTATGTTAAATATTTTCACTGAAAGCAGTTCTACATTACTGGTACACTGCTACAGCATCTTTCAATAGATCTCAAAAGAACCTTAGACTGAAGGATAATTCCTTTCTCAGGTTGTCCATTAACAGAGACTTTACGCTTGCAATGGTTCATTAGATTGTGGATTTTGTTGCTCAGGCTTGCTGGTCTGAGCTACAGATGGTCAAAGATGATAGGAAGAGTCTGCATTCCACATTGTTTTGACTCCACGTAACAAATATAGGAATTACTATGTTAAGTCTTATTGTATTCCCCCCCCCTTTTCCCACTGCCCATTAGCCAGAGTAGCTTTTATATGCTGTACATATAGATATACAATAGATATAATTAAAAATATAAATATATTTTTACTCTAGAGAAAAGGGCTCATAATTATGATGGGGTATCATTCTATATTTCATGCAGTCAGGACTGGGCACAGTGGGTCACTCAAACTTTCTCTCCCCCAGCCTAAGTTAATTACTATTAAAATAAAAAGTTCATTGGAGTGGAACAAACGTAATTACTTTTTGGGGAGCCTAATTATCTGCATTTATTGCCAGTGCTTTGTTGTAATTGATTGCTAATGGTCTGCTTCACTCTGGAATTATCTAATTAATACCTCTACCAGGGGGGAAAAAAGCCAGATTCTATTTGAACATGCAAGTGCCCTGTGGTATTGATTGCAGTTGTCTACATCTGGGTGCCTCAGCTGTATTCTCTTGTTTTACCTGAGTGCCTTCTTGGAGTAATCTACATTCTTAGTCTTGGTTGCCTTGCCAGTAGACCAGCTGGATGCCTTCCAGGTACCATCTTCTATAAGCCACCTACTTAGAAAAGCTGTATTATGCTCTGTTTCTGCAATTCAACTTCCTTGTTGCTGAAAGCAAATCCACAGCTATGCTGCTTCAAGCTTTATGTCTTGTTCACAAATATACGTATCTAACCCGATTTCACACTTCACTACTCAATGTGTTGCTTAAATATATGAACTGATGCCCTTGCTTTTGAACAAGGATACTAATGCTTAGTTTCTGGGGCCTAATTCATGATGGATCATTTATTTTTACAGGTCTTCAGATAACTCTGTGATCATCAGATGTTAATGATTCACATGGTTACAAGGTACAGCAGCTATTAATACATCTGTTACTTTTAATTGATCTTAAACCAGTTAATTTATAGCATATGTTGGTGCTTTTTGTGGACTTTTCTTTTGCTATAGATAAATTTGGTCTTTTGGAAAATAATTAATAGAATGCCACACACAAAGGGTCTACCTAGAAACACCTTTTTAAAAATACCCTCTTAATTTTGAAAGTCTGCTTTTCAGGTCATGAACAATGGTTAGAAGTAATAAAGATGTATAGAATATTCCTTGAGAAAGGAAATCATGCCAATCACATCCATGCTATCTGTAATAAAATTAGAGAAAAGCTGTTTACATATATGCCTACATCCCCACGACACTATTTTCTTTCTGGGTAAGCAATATTATATAATCCAGACAAGGTATACGAAATAATATGCAAATTAAATTCAAAGTATGCTCTAAGAGAAAAGAAAGGGAATCAGAAAAAATTGAATATAAAATTTGAAAGATACCTTGGGAATTATCTAACCAAACTGCCATGTAGCAAAATGGGGAGCATTCACTTTTACCTACAGCCATTTTCACTTATTTCAGCAAAAGTTCATTAGTCAGATCACCACATATATCCTCGGATTTCTTCATTTTCCCTTTGCAATGAACTTTCTACCAGGGAGATAACAAATTTATCTGCTTGCTTTAACTTTTCACCATTTATGTGTACTTTGGAACTGTTCAGTTTTCTTGGCCAACCTAATCACTTTAGTCTTTAGTGTATTAATTTTGAGATCCATACTCCTTGTTGTATCAGTTAGACTACCTAAAATAGACTAGCTAATGCAGTTAGGAATAGGGCAGGTCCAGCCCTCAGTCCTTGCTTTCTGGAATATCTGAGGGTTTGATTTTTTTTCCCCACCCCAACAAATACCTGAGGCCAGTGAGTGAGTTTATCTGCCATCCTAGGGCTAAGGTATCATCACTACACTGAATTTACAGATTCAGTGGTACTGATTTATTAGCCTCATCTGAGCTACAGGTCACACGAGGATAGTAGGCTGTGGGTCTATAAAACAGTCTTCAAATTCTTTGTTTTCTTTAAGTAAATCAGCTGAAAATCAAGCCAGTTTATGAGACATATTTCCAGATTTCAACCCCTTCCTCTACTTTTAGCAATAGCAATAGCAGTAGCGCTTAGACCAGGGGTAGGCAACCTTGGCTCTTTTATGACTCGTGGACTTCAACTTCGAATTCTGGGAGTTGAAGTCCATGAGTCATAAAAGAGCCAAGGTTGCCTATCCCTGGATTAGACTGATATACCGCTTCATAGTACTTTACAGACCTCTCTAAGCAGTTTACAGAGTCAGCATATTGCCCCCAACAATCTGGGGCCTTATTTTACTGACTTCGGAAGGATGGAAGGCTGAGTCAACTTGAACCAGTCAGAATCGAACTCCTGGCAGTGAGGAGTGAGTTAGCCTACAATACTGCATTCTAACCATTGCGCCGCCACCACATTCACCACAATTATAGCTAGATATTCTGCCCATACAGCCATTTCTGAGCCCTCTTCCCAGTTCCTCTACTTCTCTACCTCTGCTGGAATAACAAGCGCCAATGCTTTTCCTTTTGTATGCATGTTCTTTGAGGATTGATAGAAAAAACAGTTTTACAGTTTTTCCATATACTTATTTATTTATTTATTAAATTTATATACCGCCCTATCTCCCTTACGGGACTCAGGGCGGTGAACAGGCGATACTAAAAACCACAATAATAAATAAATAGTTTCTGTGCTAAAATCAAATTAAATAACAGGCCTGTTCTAAAAACACCCCATACAAAACCCCCACTAAAACATAATCAAACTACGCCAGGCCAGCTGCACGGAATAGATGGGCCTTCAGGGCTCGGCGAAAAAGGCGCAGGTCCGCAACTGTACGTAGGTCGGGGGGTAGGTCATTCCAGAGGGCAGGAGCTGCCACAGAGAAGGCTCTCCCCCTGGGGGTCGCCAACCGGCATTGTCTGGCCGACGGCACTCTAAGGAGGCCCTCTCTGTGGGAGCGGACTGGTCGAAGGGAGGTGTTTGGTAGGAGGCGGTCTTGCAAATACCTAGGTCCATTGCCATGGAGCGCTTTAAAAGTTGTTACTAACACCTTGAAGCGCACCCGGAAGGCCACCGGCAGCCAGTGCAGCTCGCGCAGGAGAGGTGTT
>NW_015386473.1:401505-410572 GCF_001527695.2 Protobothrops mucrosquamatus
ATAGAGGCCCCCAAAATCCCCCGCGCAGCCGCATTCTGAACTAGTTGGAGCCTCCGGGTGCACCTCAAGGGGAGCCCCATGTAGAGAGCATTGCAATAGTCCTTGGCTAGAAGGGGAAACTTGACAGAATTTATGTCAATTTCATCCATTAAAAAACGCAGACAGCTGTCACAGAAGGGGGGTTGCTCCCAGAGCACTCACCAGCCAATTGGAAGAGAGGCGTTTGTGTAGAATACAATGAAGTGCAACAGATAATACTGGACTGCTGCACTTGAACCAATTCAGAAGGAAAAACTTATAGTAGTATTCTCCAGTAGTTTAGAGTAGCCAAAGAGAGTATCATCCAGTCCTTCCCTCCCAAAATAGCATGAGCCATCCTCATGCTGAGACATATAGGAAATGCTCATTTGCCCCTGGTCTAATTATTCTCTAAGAGATTGCTATTCTGAAGTCACTTCCTTCTGCCTTTTTTCCTCAGGCACACATATACAGAGCAAATGCTCTTAGATTCTCCTCCTGGTAGGGTGCAGCCAGGCTCTACCTATCCTTGTAGCATATTTCCAAAAAATTCATCTTTGTTCTGATATACAGAAAATATAAAACCTGCTTCAGTAATCATTGCAAAAAATCAGTTTCAGATTTTAGGAATGTTAACTTGCCCAAACTATAAACTCAGAATTCTTCCATTCTAATCCGGTATTCTACTTTGCCACTTTTCTGGCTGTACGAATCCTTTTATTTGATTACAATCTGAGTGTTGGAATGATAATTTATCACAATTGTCAGGTACCATATGTAGATATTCTTATAAAATATTATTTTTATGCTTTAAGGAATTTTCATGCCAAGAGAAGACATTAAAGTGATTTCTGTGATAAGGTGGCCAGTCACCGACAAATTCTATGGGTGCTTAAAATGTTTCTTGGTTCTGAACTACAAATAGTCCTTGACTTACAACCAGACTTGGGACCAGAATCCCCATTGCTAACTAAGGCAGTTGATAAGTGAGTTTTACGATCTTTTTGCCATGACTGTTAAGCAAATCACTGCAGTTGTTAAGTTATTAATCACATGCTCATTAAGCAAATCTAGTATTCCCCTATTGCATAGGTGTCAAACTCACCATGTCACATGACATGTCACGACATATCATGATGTTTTTTACATTGCTGGAGCTGGGGTGGGCGCAGTCTCCGTATGTTGCAACAGGCCCGCAGGCCGGCAGTTTGACACCCCTGCCCTACTGACTTAGCTTTTCGAAGCTGGCTGGGAAAGGTATCAAGTGCAAAAGACCAGGTCCACACATAAAAGTTCAATTAAGCTGATTTATTGCTAAAAACCAATGCACAGGAATCTTCTCAGATAATGGTCCGCACCTGGTTAGAGTTAGATAAAAGTCAACAGCACTCAATGGGAATTAGTTCACTTGTGGCTACATAAGGATTCTAACCTGATCCCTCTTTTCACTCCAACTCCAACCACATAACTGTGGTTTAGTGGGTTTATTAATATTCCCCAGCAACTCCCTTCACCAAAAACCCAGAACTGTCCCAATTAAGTCCAGCCACAAGCAGACCAATGCTAGTCCATCGAGCAATGGTCAATGAGTCCACAAGGCACTTGAAGGTTTCCCAATCAAAATAAACCCACCAGGCAAAATTAAATCCACAATACAAGAGGGTTCACGAAGCATGATCCAAGTCAAGGCACTTTGTCATTCCAAAACGAGGCAAGAATCACAATGATCAGAAAACACACAGCTAGGAAATGAACATGTTGTTCCCAACATTGCCTTTATCTGTCTGCTGTGCTAAATAGCCAGCTTCCAGTGCAGCCCATCAAGAAGAATGAGGCTTTCTCCTCATGAGTAATCTGGCTGACCTTATCTGCTCCTGCCTTTTCTCTGCTCTACTTGTTCTTGGATTAGGTGCAGAAGGCAGTTCCTCTTCCTGATCACTGACTGGCTGCAGCTTTTCCCACCTGAAGCCTCAGGGCTGTCCTGCTGTGGCTGTGCTTCAGCCAAATCCCTCTCAGACGGCTACTTGGAGTCATTGACAGACTCCCCTCCAGACGTGCCTGAAACTGGTTCATCCTCCTCCAAGGTGACATCTAGAGAGGTATCTGGGGAAGGTCATCACAGGTGATCACATATTCCCAGGATGCTGCAACTGTTGTAAAAACATGCTGGTTTCCAGACACCCGAATTTGGGGGTGTCTATGAGGATGTTGCAATGGTTGCAAGCACAAGGACCGATCATAGATCACCTTTTTCAATCTGTTGTAACTTCAAACACTCACTAAACAAATGTTTGAAAATCGAGGAATACCTGTATTTAACTTTCTGCTGCTATAGTTTGCTTTTGTCCTACTAAACCAGAATAAAATAGCTTCATTTTCTAAAATAGAAGTAACTGATTTTTAAAAAAATAACATGTGAATAACATTGTGCTACTTCACAATCTACATGCAAGTTTCATGTGGTTTTCTATGTAGCAATGTTTTGCATGTAGAAATTCCAAATTATGCAAAATGGAAGGATCTCACAGGGAACTGCTATCATCCTGATCTGGTCTTGACATCTACTCAGATGTTTGCACATGAGAAACAGGCACTTTAGGGCAGAATTGGACATTTGAGAGAAGATTACTCAGATTGAATCAGCAGTTAGATAAACAAAAAATAATCCATGATCCAGAAATTAATATAAAAGCAAGCAAAATCATCATCTCCAAGCTTATGGAAAATTGGAGCACTGCCAGAAGTGGAGATGGTTTCATGGCTCCAGAAGTCACATTAGCATTGCACATGATGCAGTGAAAGTCAGTGCTTCTCTTCTACTTTGCAAGGAGAGTTCCATTCTGGAGGTCACAAGCACCTGACATTTCATTCACTTTGCCTATAGCATCATCCTCATCATCATTATCTTTTGCTATTTTGGTGTGTGCTTTCCCTGCCTGCACTTAGTCAGGCAAGCATTATGTTTTTTGACATGATAAACACAAAGTCAGCATGGCTCTCAATTAAAGGTCAGATCTGTCTGCATAGGTGGATTTCTAAATACCAGCCTTTCACTTCTGCACCTTCTCAGACTGCTGGCACCCAGTTGATGTTTTCATCTTGGGACATAACGCCCTGGACATTCACAGGCTCACTGGGATACTAATGGGTTAGTTTGCAAACACATAATCTTGCTTTGAAAAACCATTTGGGAGATGAGGTGCTCACAACTGCCAATCCTAGCTCATAGTTGCCTATCTTCAAACCCTTTGAAGCCACAGTGTACACGTATTCCACATGTGCCTTACTTAATAACAACAGTAGCATTTCTAGCCCATAGCCTAATTTGTTTCACAGAAGTTCCCTGCTGGACCTACCATTGCCTTAATTTTCTTCTGGAGCTCTGTCCCCTCTCCTTTCCTAAAATTTTATCTTCAATAAGCTTGTAGCCTTCAGCTCAACATTATTATTGGAAAAAATGTTTAGCTAATGAAACCAGTAATAGCATCTACTACATTTCAGATCCAGCCCTGGACTTCCTGAGAGCATATAATCCATTCAAGACAACAGGGCCAGGCCTGTCCTCTTGAGTGTCCTGGGAAAATTAAACACTTACTGTAATGGTATAAACATATCTATGAAATCAATAGCAAGCTCCCCTATATTTAATGGGGAAGCCAGTGGGTGAGTTGAAGAATTGGTATTACCAAAAACAATATTTGACTGTCCTTAACACTAGAGAGATTGGAAATTTGACTCAAGTGATATCTTTATTGGGCAAACTAATCTGTAAATTAATCAAGAAAGAAAAAAGAGTTAGTAGAAGAAATCTATCAAATATACTACTGATTGAAATCGACTAATCACTTGCAACAACATGGCACAGAATATGATTGCCGTCTCATGATTTATGAGCACTTGGTCTTCTTGAGACCACAGTTGTAGCTTAAGCCTGATAATTAGTCTTTATAATCTGTACTTCAGTAGTTATCCTGCCTTTTTTGTTTGTGTCCTCCACACACCTCAGTTTTCCGGGAATAGTTTCTCATCAGTGAAAGCCCTCGTTCCAAATTTACCCCTTTTCTGCTCTTTTCTCACTGGATTATCTTGAACTACTTGTACTCTCTTAACATCATCTGGTAACTTGAACAATGAGACCAATAGTGCTGGTCTACTTTGCAGGCTTCTAATTAAGCTAGAAAAGGTAACGATTAAATGATTTGCAAATTAACAGCTGTATCTAATGCTGATCGGCTTTTTAAAAATTAAAATCATCACTGTTTAATCATTTTAGAAGTTCAAAAAAAGTAAATGAGAGTAGAGGGGTTACAATTTGCAAGGCCCGTAATGTAACCATGGGAACAGAAGAGGTCTCTGTCTTTTCATTTTGCAGCATCTTCAGTTTTTTTTGGATAGGAAGGTCAGGTTGCTTCATTACAACTTGCCCAACTGTGTTAAGTGTTGCCGAAGGTGCCATGAAGCGGGGAAGGTTTTTGTGAAGAGCCAAGTCAAGACAATTATTCCTGAAAGAGACAAGCTGAGAAAATAACTGTTCACACCTATTAATCCCTCAGCCCATCCTTCTGCCTAGAGTCCAACCCTGTCAAGCAAGGGACAGCACGGGAGCCTGGGAGCTGTGCCAACATGTGTTTTACAGTCACTGCATCAGAGTCAGGCTGTGTTAAGCTCACAGCAACACTGAGAATGAAATGCTGGTCAGCAAAAATTGCTGCAAAGGGCTCCCAACCTGGAAGCTGCTTCTTGTTAATGAAAAAGGGGATAGATTGTTTTCCTCTGTTAATGTTTTCTAGGATGTTATTAGTCACTTCTTGCTCTGTTATTCCTCCTAAAGTCTACTACTGTATTAACGCATCACATGTCTTTTGCACCTTCTAGCTGGTTACTAAAGACTCATTTTATTTTATTATTTGTTTTTATTATTTTATTTATTATTTAAAATTTGAGGCCACCCAATTCCACAGTAGCTCTGGGCAGCAAATAGCATATAGCAGAGAAGAAGAATATAGCTGACTGAAAGACAAAAGCCAAAAACACGAAGGGGCTGAACCATCATCCTAGCGGCTAGCCCAAGACCTGAAAGAAAAACCAGATCTTTAGCAATCTGCAAAAAGACAAAAAGGGTAGGAGCAGTACAGATTTCCAGGGCAATATTTTTCCACAGGACAGGAGCCATCACTGAGAAGGCCCACTTGCTAGGTTCCACAAGGTAATAGTGCTTATTCTATGGGATCTGGAATATGTCCACTGTAGCTGACCTCACCAGACAGGCAGAACTATATGGAGACAGGTGGCCTCTCAACTAACCAGGTTCTATACCACGAAAGACCTTGTAAGTCATAACCAGTACCCTGAATTGCTCTTGGAAGCCAAATGGCAACCAGTGCAGTTTGTGAAACAGCAGGGAATCCTGGGTATACCGTGACACACTGATGACTGTCTGCACTGCTGCATTCTGGACCAGTTGTAACTTCCAAGTGGCTCAGTGTACAGTGAGATGTCTACTGCATCACAATAATTCAATTGAGAAGTGACCAAGATCTGAAGGGCCTTCCAGTTTAGGAACAGATGCAACCAGAACTGTGCAAAGACCTGTGCAAAGCTCTTGCAAAGAAGCCACCTATTTTTTAAGCATGGGCTATGAGACTAGTGAAAGATTGAGGGCAATAGAAAAAGGGACGAGAGAGAATGAGGTGGCTGGATGGAGTCACTGAAGCAGTAGGCGTGAGCTTAAATGGACTCCAGAAGATGGTAGAGGACAGGAAGACCTGGAGGAACATTGTCCATGGAGTCGCGATGGGTCGGACACGACTTTGCAACTAACAACAACGACAACAATGAGACTAGCAGGGCCAATGGATTGCAAGCTAATCTCAAACGGGGACATCCAACCCAATTAAAGACTAAACATGGACTATCCTTAGAACCAAGGGGGAGAGGACATACAAACAAAACCACACAGTCTTGTCAGGAATGAGCTTGGGCCTATTCTTCCTTCTCCAGGTCTACATAGCCTCCCGGCAATATGTCAGAACTTCAACAGCATCACTTGGTCAGCCCAGGGCCAAGATATATAATTGGCTATCATCAGCCCATTGATGATAGCTGACCCCAAACTGATGGATGACCTCACCCAAAAGTTTCATGTAATGTTAAACAAAAGGACAGAGAAAGTCAAGCACTGCATCATCCCCTGTCAACAACAATTTAAACCAGTCACAGAGAAAGGAGAACCATTGCAGAATAATGCCTCCCAGTCCCAAATGCTGAAGATGGCCCAATAGGACACCATGGTTGACAGTACTGAAGGCTATTAAGAAATCAAGGAATACTAAGATGTGTACACCATCCTTATCCTGCCTCTGCTACTGGTTGTCAATANTATATATATATATATATATATATATATATATATATATATATACACATATATGTACATACATATATATACACACTTATGATAAGATATATATGAATGAATATGTATGAATGTGATTTTAGAAGTGTGTTAGTTTGGAATTTGAATTATTTGTGCTATTAGCTGAAAGGCCAAATGTAGGCAGTAGATATTGATACTGATGATGCAAAAAGCTAGAGCAAGTAGATGAATGTATATACTTGGACAGATTGCTTACTAAACATGGGGAACTGAATGGAGAAAAGTTAAAGATTGCTGGTAGAAAAGTGATGTGAGCTTAAATTAGCACATATTCAAAGGCAAACCGCCAGATTCCAGTTTGAGGAGCAGAGTTGGTGGATTTTCAATTCAGCAGATCCAGAATAATGTCTGATTCACCTTCACTGTTAGACCTTTCTGACCTGAATTCTGACATTGGAAAGATCCAATACAGAAGCAATGGATTAAGGACAATGGATTTCCATTTCAAATCTGACTTCAATTTATTTTAACCTCAAAAAGGGGATTTAAGAAATGTGTGACATTATATACAATGCTATATAGCATGGAAAGCATACTCCACTCATGGGATTTGCAGGGAAGAAATTGCTCAAGTTCCCAGACATCTACACACGCCAAGTCTAGCTGCCAGGCATTTAAAAATGGATGCCTGAGAAAGGCTAATGTTTAGCAAAGTGATTCTCAATCTTGACAATTTTAAGATGTGTGGGCTTCAACTCCCATAATTCTTTAACCAGCATGCTGAGTAGGGAATTCTGGGAGTTTGTCCACATATCTTAAAGTTGCCAAGATTGAGAAATACTGGGTTAACAATTCTGCATTAAATTTAAATTTAGTTGACTCAACCTTGAATGTGAAGGACCTGATAGGTTCAGGATAAATCTGTAATAGCCAACTGTGCTTGAATACAGTTGATAAAATGAATTTCTAGAGGCATCTGTAAAGGGGGTGGCCTGCAAGCCCAGTAAAATGAATACAAATAAATAAATTTCAAGAGGAGGAAAACCACCTTAGGCAAATGCAAAGTTGCAGATTCAAAATACAGCAGGGAGACAAAGAAGGAGAACTAGACTATCCTTATAGACTCTAACCCACTAATGGAAGCAGGGTAAAGAGAAGAAGAACATCTCCGTTTTTTACAATTCTCCCTTATGTACAAGGCATGTATCATATGATAGAAGTAAGTCTTCATCCTGGTTCATCCAAGCCGGGAATAAATAAGCAAACATGGCGACTGCTTTGGGAAGAAGGTTACAGTTTATTGCAGAAGAAAGATGGTCCTTGCAAGAAGGAGCAGAGGAGAAGAAAGAGAGAGTGAGCACATGGGTAGTAGATTCTTATACCCTCTCTAGCCCTGTTTGGAATAGTTTCCTGTTCCTGTGGCATGAACCTTGAGTGTTTCTCTAGGCCTTGATATCTGTGGTTTAATCCTATTATCATATCCTGCTTCCCAGGTGATGGGGCTAATGACTCCTAGAGTTCGGGTGGGGCATGCAGATTTTCTCTTTGTCTTCTTGATTGCTCTGGCTTCAACTTTCTGATGGTTTTACATCTGCATTTGTATGGGGCTAGGTCTTGTTTGGGGCAGAGAGATTTGGAGCCAAAGTTGGTTTCTGCTTTTTAAAATACTTTTGAGGAAATATATATTTCTGCCCTTTTAATATTTCCTTCTCTGGGGCTCTGACTTCCCATACATATGAGTGCAGAACAAGGGTTATATGGTTAAGGCACCAGTTTAGAAACCAGAAAACTCTGAGTTCTAGTCCCATCTTAGGCATGAAGCCATGTACTGTAGGTGGCTTTGGGCCAGTTCCTCTCTCTCAGCTCTGGGAATGAGATAACATCAAGTCTCAGAACTTACTGAGAATTTTGTATGACTTGCCCAAGCAAGGAATCAAGACTGATCAAAGGCACAAAACAAACCAACAAGCAAATAACACAACTCAAATACAATTTTAGTTACTCCCCAGAGATTTAAACTCCCCTCAGTCACAATAAAAATTCATTACAGGACAACTTTCAGAGACATTTGGGGTATTGCAGATAAGCCTAGCCTCAGATTGTACACTTCTAATTCAGAAGTCTGATTTTCCTGGTCTCGAAATCAAAGCGTTGTTGAGATCAAGAAGCTCCTCATTATACTAGTCATGTGAAAAGAATAAAGCTGAGATAGGGTTTGGTAGAACTAATGCTCTGCTCTGCTACTCTACTCTACTTTTTATACTCTACTTTTATAAAAAGGACATATTGTAAGCATTTGAGGATGCTTAACTTTCTCAAGATTGGAGCCAGAAACAGCTAACATTTGTGAACTAATTGCTGCCATTAATTGATCCCTTGAGTATTACATTAAGCACAGTATTTTTCTTATGATTTTCATTTTTTTTTTCATTTTCATTTTCATTTTTTTTTCATTTTATTAAATTTATACCCCACCCTTCTCCCGTAGGACTCAGGGCGGCTTACAGCCAGTTAAAAACAATTTAATACAATACAATAGAAGTTTTAAAAATCATTAAAAATAAATATATAATCGGCCGCTACTACTAAAATTTGGCTAAAACCAATTTAAAATACCCCTAGGCCAGTCCTGCCCGCTGGAACAACCAGGTCTTAAGGGCGCGGCGGAAGGAG
>NW_015386473.1:412047-420248 GCF_001527695.2 Protobothrops mucrosquamatus
CAAAAAGGGACTTTAATCCTGAAAGCAAGTCCATCATCATATCAAGACACAATTGCATAGATCAGTACTTCTCAGAATGTGATTTGCAAGCTCTGTTTAGATACTCTGTTGAAATGTTTAAAGGCATGGTTATTGTGTTGAATTTGAGTTACATAAATGCTTTGATTTACTGTACAGAAAAGCAGCAAAAATTTAATATGAGACACCATGGTGTCTAATTTTCAAGTGATTTGTGAAGAAAGGAGATTGAACAGAAAGTTAGGCCTAGATTTCTCCTTCCCTTTTCATACTTTTCTGTAACAGGTGATGATACCCTGGAGGCTTATACCTCATTCCCACCCAATATATGATAGGCCATAATGATGATAAGAGTTTTATTATGACATACCCTGAGGTGTCAAATTGTGAAAGCTATTTTAGGGCATTCAGACCATCAGTCATTCTAATAATTTTAATTCTTGAGGGACTCCTGATAAGTCAAGATAAATCACATTTATGTTTTTTTAATCTCACTTTGTACCTCCTGGCTGGTTCTTTTCCTGGTTGCTTTAATAAGATGTGCTCCAGCATAAATTGTTTTTTCCATTAAAATTTTCTGTCTTCTCAACTGGCAACACAGTAGGTGGTAAAGGATACATGAATACAGGAGGGCTCCAGTGTCTTTTCAATGCTTGTTTATTTATTCATTTACTGTTCAAACAAGGTACCATGGAGGCAAACAGGCCTAGCATCCTTAATCCATCTGAAAACATTGTGTTCTGTCTGCCCTTTCAAAATCCAAGCTTGCAGGGTTTTTTTCCACATTTCTCTGCAAAGCTCTAGTCTCAGCACCACTATGGAAATGAATTGCTCATCCGTGGACCATTCATAGTCATTAAGGAACATTTACTATTTTGTTACTCCTAAACATCTCAAGGATCATGGCAACCAAACTCCTTAAAATAACAGTAGCAATAACGATTTAACAGAGATGAAATTATAGATTTAATTTACCATATATAAAATATAACATCAGCCTTTATGCTAGGATTACAGAATGAATCCAGGGATTAAATGAGTTAATAACTATGAATAAAAATAAGGTTTGTATTAAGCGTAACCCAATGTATATGAAATGGAAAATTAAAGAAGCAAACAAAAAGAGTTTGTTGGATATTGTCAGAAGAATTATTTGGGGTTCCAACTTGAGCTGGGGCCGTGCAAGAATAAATAAAAATGAGATCTAGACAGCTGTGAGGAAAGAAGAAATATTTATTCCTAAAAGCAAACAGTTTGCCTTTAGGGGCAGCTGCAGAGAAATGGGGTAAAGCAACACAATTAAATAAGGGAGCTTATCCTGGGTGTATGTGGAAGTATCTATGTGCTGATTCTAGGATGACACTTGAGGGGGTGTATGTGGGGAGGTATGTATTCTTGTGAGCATGCAGTTCCGCTGGGAGACCTAATTTAATTAACTCTATTTATGTTTGTGGACCTTATCCTTTGATATGTGGATTAGGTCTGGGTAACTTATTTGTAAGTTTGAGGAAGTTTGGGTAAAGGGTTTTCCCGATTTGCTATTTTTATTTGATTAATTTAGTTTCAGTTTGACAGCCAATTATGTAGTGGAAATGCTGATTCTCAGGCCATTGTGTTTTAAGGGAAGATGGAATGGTATAAAGAATAAAGTATATTTGGATATAAAACTTCTCACAATAGGTAAATTGTCCTTTAAACGAAGTTTAAAATCCATGCAGTTTTCTTGATAGAAATATGAACATGGTTTGCTATTGTCTTCTTGACAATGTTTTTCAGATCTTCCCATCTTTTATGGCCCTGAGATTTTCTCACAGCCTCCCATCCAAACCCAGGCCCAAATCTGCTGAGCTAATCCAGGCCCGAATCTGTTAAGCTTTTAAAGATAAACTGCCAATACCTTAAAGTGAATGGATGTAAGTTGAATGGGCTTCATTTGGAAGTTGTTTCAACCATGTTTTTTTTTATTTTTTAAAAAAAAGTTCTGTCTGCAGAACTGTAATTATTATGCTCATTTCTAGACACCATACTTCAGGAAGGATTCAGACAAATGGGAAAATATTTGGAGAAGGGCAAGGAGAATGATCAGGGAACCAGAAACTAAATCGTTTTGTTGGAAGTCAGCACCAACCCACCCTCCTAGAGAAGGAAATATTTTGAGGGGGATATTAAAAAGGCAGAATATTGTATTTCCCCAAAGGAATAATGGAGAAGATCTTTAAAAAGGCAGAAACTTCTTCCTCCCCCCAGCCAGAAACTCAGCAGAAACCAGTTCTGTACAAATGCATATTTGATAATCCTTTCAAAAAGATTGGAGCCAGGAAGCTTAGAGCTGATGGGATTAGAAAGACAAAGATCCCTAGAACCAACAACCCCTCACCCAGAAAAATCCAACATAGGACATAGCCATCAGCCACAGCCCCAGGGAAGCAGGATATGACCTTTAGGACATAATAGGATTAACCTACCACCATCAGAATACCAAAAAGGACACACTCAAAAGCTTGGGTCAAAGTTCATGCCACAGGAACAGGAAGAACAACTCCAAACACAAAAGCCCAAGAAGGTATAAAAACCCCCCACTCCCAGCTACGTGTGGTCAGCTGCTCCAGAGCCACGTCTTGTGGTTCTGCTCTTCAATAAACTACAACTTTCTTTCTAAAGCAGTCTCCATTTTGTTTATTCCCGGCTTGGACTGGACCCTGATGAAGATTTTTCTTTCAACACTTTGAAAAGAGATTGAAGAAACTGGGACTATTTTATTCTAAGAAAAGAAGATTAATAGCGCTCTTCAAATAACTCAAAAAATGTCTCTTAGAAATAAATTCCAAATCTATTCTCCATCATTCTAGAATGCAGGACACAAAATAATGTATTTAAGTCAGAGGAAGATGGATTCTTATTAAATGTTAGAGAAAACTTTCCAACACTAAGAACAATTTGAAAGTTTAACTAGAGAAATAATGACCCCCCCCTTCAATCAGAATCATCTGTTGAAGATACTTTAATTTGGATTCCTCCAGTAAGCAGGAAGTTGGACTTGATAGTCTAAATAATTCCTTCATATTCTATAATTTCAATTATTATAATAATTAAATTAATAATATAGTAATTATGTCCTGAACAAATATTGTTGATCACTCATGACATTCAGATGATAAGTCTCACTGAAACTAAGACACTTTCAAAAGACATAAAGTAATAGGCTGAAATGTCCTTTTCTCTTAGAGCATAGGTGTCAAACTTGCCACGTCATGTGACGTGTCGCGACGTATCATGACGTTTTTTATATTGCTGGAGCTGGAGTGGGTGCGGTCTCCGTATGATGCAACTGGCCTGTGGGCCAGCAGTTTGACACCCCTGTCTTAGACCTTCTTCTCCAACAACCCTGCTAGATGAAGAGAATAAATAAATGGAATGTACATGCAAGTCTGTGCATATTAGAACGGAAATCAAGAGCAGAGAAGTTTATCATGAGAATTCTATGGCACAGTGGTCCCCTCAAAATCTGAGGCTGTTGTTGAGTTGGAATTAAATTAGATTCCAACTACCTCAACTTGTGTGTTTGTAACTAAACATAAATATTAGAAAATGCCATAAACATCCCATTGCATCCTCCAAATAAAATCAGATTGTCAATATACTTGCGATGATGGGATTCTCATTGATTGGAACATTTGAATGCACCTAACAATATTGTGTATATTTGTAAAAAGGTGATGTCTGCCAAATACAATTCTCATTGATTATGTGCAAGCTATTTTATTGGCAGTATTATGGAAGTGCTTCGTCACTGCCTTCTTCCTGAGATTTTTTTTTTCAACTCCTCAGTCTAGCCGACCACCCTGGAATTTCTGGGCAGCACCTATCCAAATACCAACCAAACTGACTTTCTTGGCTTCTGCAATTAATCAAGTTGCATTAGGATAAATACTCAATTTTGTTTGCCTGCCCAGGAGAAGATAATCTATTGAGTTACACGCATGGCAAGGTGGATTTAAAATCTGAGAGGACATTTAAAAGTCACAACAGGTTCTAGGAGATTATAGACAAACTGAATAGGATAAGAGAGAGATTTTCCATATGGGACAAGGAGCTGAAGGTTAAAGTCCAGCTTGTGCACACTATAATCTCTGTAAATTTAATTTTAAAGGATGATTTAACTAATTTGTACAGCATGCAAAAGCAAAGTTATATATATCAAAACAAGACACAGATTTCTAATAGCAGGATTTGTTGTTAAACAAGAAAAGTTTGCTAGTGTCCGCTCCTTATTTTACCTTTCAATAAATGGTCTCTACTTAAATAGAGAAGAATGCTCAGATTCAAAGAGGATAGTAAAAGAATAACTTATAGAACGCTGAGAAGTTCAACAAGAATCAAGGGGATGTGCAAAATTCTGATCCCATTAGTGCCTATAGAATATTAGCCTGTATGAAAATGGTTAAGCAGTAATTTCTTTTCAGCTGAGATCCTTTCTTGGTCCTGTGTTGGCTATCAGTAGCCAGTGGTTGTTACCTCTGGGCATTTATTACCCCAACAAACCTAGAGGCACAGATTGTTGTGTTAATAAAAACAAACGTAAGAGAGAAACATGTTTTAAAAAGTGCTTATCAGGATCAGATAACTACTAGGTGTAACAGCCACCCTAAAGGTCACCTTAAAGAGATACCTGAAGTCTGTGCATCATGTACATAAACCTAACTACGTATCAAAATTGTTGCTGTCCTGATTGAATGTTTTCCTAATGTTATAATTGATTTTTTGAGAGGTTCACTGATATGACTTCATTCTTGCTGGCAGTAATGGATTAAGGTGCATTTCATAAAACAATGTTTTTACTGCCTACTTCTCAGCTCCTTCATGATAACCAATTTCGTATGCTAATGCGGACACTAACCAGGAGATTGCCTATTGCAAAATCTGCATACTCCGTATAATATTTTGCTATATCATGTTATGTTTCCTATCTTAATGTCCATGGTGTGAATTGCTTTTCCCCCAAAGCATTAACTGAAGCTGAAAAATTAGGAAAACGAAATTTTAAATTCTCAATATATCAGCTTTTAATAAATTACCAAGATATAGTCTTCTCCAGGGGCTTTGCCTGATGGCAGTGCCAGTATCAAATGTTCAATTTCTTTTAATGAGACAGGGGACCAGGGTGTAGCATCACAAAGTTTTAGATTAATTGGAGAATTATCTGGAGTGGGATGACAAGCAAACAATCTAGTGTAATGGTTCTCCCATTCTTCTTTAGACACTCAAGCCTGTAAGACTTATTTTCGTCACTCAAATTATCATTTACCAATTTCTAGAATAATGTTGGTTGTTCAGAATCTATTGCAGAAGAGTGCAAAAGCCTCATTTGATGAAATGTCTTCTTGTGCTTTAGAAGAAGTTTATATTCCCTTTTCTTCCTAATGAGTTCCCTACCCATGAGGCACAACCATCTTTTGCTCTCTTTGTCAAATTTCTAACTGTACAACATGCTATTCTACATTCCGTATCAACCCAGCAGCTATGTTGTTGTCAAGTTAAAATTAGTTTAGAGTTTTCCTACCTTTGTTCTGGTTCTAAATGATCAACTATTTGCTGACAGTGGCTCAGCATAACTGGAGAAGTTGAATCAGCCTTAATTAATTTAAACTGAATACCTGTCACATGGTTTGAGTGAAGTAATGCAGTGATTTATACACAGACACACAGACACCCACATGAACACAGACTCTTAGGCAATAGCAATGGGCAAATCATATTAGGAAAATCTATGAAAACCATTCTTCATCCTGAACAGGTCTTGGCTATGGTGATTTATTCCTAACAGTAACCAAAGCTTCTTTCAGTTGAGAGATATACAGTATTTGCAGCATCTCTGCTTTTGTCCCAGCTTTTCTTATACCGACAGAAAAAGCTCTTCTTCCTACATTCCCATGCCCTCAAAGAAGAACTTGGTGGAGTGGGTCCTAGGTGTGTGCTTATGTGTACATGCACAAAAAGAAGCGTCAAAACAGGGGATTCCTTGGCAGCTTGTTTTGACAAATTGTGCAAAGGCCCAAGATGAAGAAAGGCAACAATCTGTAGGAAATGAACAGGTCACTGATTGCTGCAAAAATCCAGTGGTTGTGCCAAGAAGAGGAGACAAGATATGAGACTCAAGTTTTGTTGAATGGGGTTAATGTAGAAAAGCGTTTCTCCATCTCAGCTATTTTAAGATGTATGGACTTCAACTCCCAGAATCACCCAGCCAGCATGGGAGTTGAAGTTCACAAATATTAAAATGGCTGAGATAAACACCAACATAGAGTCTTAAAATATTATAATTCTAATCCAAATCATATGTTCTACTATGGAATAAGCTTACTTCCTTATGATCTCAGAGATATGCAGGATTATACTATAAAAATGACTGATGGCATACATTCTGTCTTTTAAACAAATCTAGTTTTCCACTTATTAGAATATTCAAAATTTCAGCTGATTGATCAATGGCAGGATAAAATATTTCCCCAAATATACAATATGTACTTTGCAAATATGTTCCTGCATGACTACAAATTAAGAACGCATCTGTAGGTGTTAGTGTTATCCCTTCAAACTACCCTTCCCACAACCCCATAGGTTGCACGGCACAAGGAAAGATGAAAGGGCCATATCCTCACCTCTTTCTCACTTCCCCCTGGTCTCTGCATTGTCAGCAAGGCCCAACAGGTGAGTATCAATTGGCATTTTTAAAACTGAGTGTGAAATTTGAAATCTCTTAACAGTGATGGCTAGCAAGGGAAGGGTGAGAGAGCAATTTGAATGCCAGCTTGTGATGTAGGACTGGTTGGGGCACATAGCAGTCAATAGATGGGCCTTCTTGTTCCCTGGAGGGAAGGTACTTTTGGTGATAGGCAGATGGGGAGCAGGGATGCAGTTTTCCTCATAATCCAAGTTCTCTTTGCTCCCCTTCCCCTCAGCAAAGTGACAGACAGCTCTACAGGTGAGTCAAGAAGAAGAAGAGTAATTTCTGATAGTCCCTGCCAGCTTCCACAATCAATGTAATGGCAAAGCCAGTACAAAGTTGGAAGTCGCTCCTGCTCCACCAGCGGTCAATCTGTTTCTCCATTTAGGTAAAGAAATGTATCTTAAATGATGACCTAGTCCTAATAGGATATGGGTTATTTAGTATTTCTTATTTGGGGTTACTAATTTTGTAGCAGCTGTGAAGAAATTATCTGTTACATTTCTAATTTCATGAATTTCTTAGGTCATTAAATAACATCACTTGAAGATTTGTTTCACTTTTAAAACATGTCTTCTTAAAGCTTGGTGCAGCATTATCTTACTATTATATATGTATGAACCTGACACAGGAAACCTGATAATGCTAATTACATACACATAGTCCTTGCTTAGTGACTTCCTCATTTAGTTCCATTCACAGTTGCAACAGTGATGAAAAAGTTACTTTATGACCAATCCTTGGATTTACAACTTTTGCAGGTCTGTAAAGCAAAGGAAAGCTAAAGTCACAAGCATAACTATGGTTTCACTTACCAATTGCTTCACTTAACAATTGAGTAGGGTCCCAATTGTGATTGCTAAACAAAGACTACCAGTACATCATTCTTGTTGGTATACAGGACCAATGAATATCTTCTGCCCAACACAACCCATTACTCATAAATGTATCTCAGTTTATATACATTCTCTTTCCATTGTTTTCAGTATTTGTCGTCTGAGGATAATTACCAACACCACACACACACACACACACACACACACTTGCTCAACAAACTTTACTCATAAATATTTCATATTTATTCATATTTCTATTTACATCACAATATTTAGCTAATGATGCTATTGGATAATATGGAAGTCCAGGTCCCACTTGATAAAATGAGCTGATAGTTTGAACATTCTGAAATGACCAATATAAATAGTCCTAGTTTTTTACTTCCCTTTAAGTGTGTGTGTTGTGGGGGAGTGTTAAACACATAGGCCACCCCAATGATGCCCTTGACGTGATGGCCCGGTGCCTGGAGGCCGTACGGGTCTGGATGGGGAGAAACAGACTCAGACTCAACCCTTCCAAGACTGAGTGGCTGTGGTTGCCGGCTCCCAGGCATAGTCAGCTGACTCCGTCGCTGACTATAGGGGGCGAAATTTTGGCTCCCTCAGAGAGGGTGCGCAATCTG
>NW_015386473.1:420476-450806 GCF_001527695.2 Protobothrops mucrosquamatus
GGATTTTAATTTGATTTTATATTGGGTGTTCACAAAATTTTAAATGAAACGGCAAAATTAATATTTCTTTTAATTGTATTTTAAAATGGTGTTTGTAAGGTCTTTATCTGTTTTTAGCTTGCTGTAAGCCGCCCTGGGTCCGCCAGGAGAAGGGCGGGGTATAAATCTAATAAAATCTAAATCTAAATCTAAATCTAAATCTAAATCTAAATCTAAATCTAAATCTAAATCTAAATCTAAATCTAAATCTAAATCTAAATCTAAATCTAAATCTAATAGTCATGGCAGAAAGTTTTGGAGACTCAATCATGTCTTGGACACAACTTCTATTCATTTCCCCATATCTTCTTTTCAGAGTTGTGTTAATATATGTGAACTGACATTACATTTTCAAAAATAATGCAATTGCTGAGAATACATTTAATTTTTTAAGGCACAAGGGAATACTGTTCTCACAGAAATTAGCTTGCATAGTTTAAATCAAGGTGGGGTTTTTTTTGCAAACAGCTTTGATTAAAAAGTACTATGGAATACTATGAACAGTGTTCCTTGAAAGAAAAGTCTTTGCAAGCGCACTGTATGCTTTTTGCTGATGTTAGACGTGGGTGTTTGTCACATTTGTGACTAAGTAATAAAAATCTTCCCAAAATACTGCTCTCTTGTGTGATTAGATTTGGAATTGCTTATATTTTGGTGCTGTACTTCTAGAAGATATCACCAAAAGCATTTGATAAAAAATAGATGCCCAAAGCAATCAAGGGTTTTTTTATGATGAAGTACCTACTTAGCTGTTGTGCCCTGCACAGATCTTTAATTTCCTCTGTTTTTATTTACAGCAGTAGAGCACAGAGGAAAATTTCTACAGCCTGTATCAAATATATTTCTAGCAAAACTGTGCTCATCGCTGTTCTGCCAGAAAAAAAAATCTTTGAACATTTTTTAGTGCACAGAGGCTAATTCTTTAAATTCTTTTGAGCCTATAGCCATTCAACCATGATATTATCAAGCAAATATGTTTTTACAAGGCCATTCATTTTCGGGACAGATAAAAAAATAATTCAGAATATTTGATTGATAATTCAAAATAGGCTAGGAAATAATTTTCTGATAACAGCAATCTTGGCATTCCAGTGGTATAACATGTACTGTATATAGAAGAGCTTTGACATCTGCTGAAATGTGTATACATGGTTATCTGAATAATAGCATTTTGTTATTCTGAAGAGACAGAGAAGAATGAGAAAGCTGGAAGTGCTTTAAAATACATATGGACTGATGTCTAGAGAGAACGTATCTTTTAGATTGGATTATCAGTAAAAGTTTGGAGTACCTCTGCCTCCATTTTTGCTATACTTGTACATTTAGACATAAAGATATCATTATAGATGTTTTGGCTGGTTTATAGAGAAAGCAAATTGTGCAGCTTCTCACCAAAAGATATTGAAAAACGTGTAATAATACAACTAAAATGATGAAATGCAGTCTGGCTTTAGACATTAAGCTCATTTTCAGAAGCAAAAACATATTGAAAATATGCCATGATTGTGCTATGACATCACACACATCCATACTATAGAAGTTCAAACGTTGTCATTCTGCCTTGTGAGAAATTATGATTTTAGTCTTGCCAGTTCAGGAGAGACAGCGCCTCAAGGAGAAAAGTCCAGGTCTCATATTTCTCTTTGATAAAAATGTCCTTGGAGGCCATTTAAGGCACAGCTGTTCGGATCAAACACTATAGAATATGTATGCATTACCTACTTTGCATAGAACAGTCCCATTTTTAAGAAACACCATTTCAAATTTAAATGGATTGAATTCTGATGGAGTCAGACTTACCACAATCAATCACTTTAACTTAAAGGTCTCTAAATGATTTAAGTAGGGCTTCTTTAAGTAGGACTTCATTTACATCTAATCCTACCTTGTTCAATAAACTATGGTTATCTTATTCCTGTTTTTAAAAACACTGATGACAAAAAGTCCTTGTAAGTAGTATGATTTGTATAATAGACCTTGGACAATATAAAAGGAATTAGGCTCTCAATAAGAGCAACACAAAAAGGGTTCTCTGCTGCCTTTTAAAATTAAGCCCCCCCCCCACACTCCATTTCATTTTGTAACAGCTTCCACTAATATTGGAAGCAATACCTGCCAAAAATATATTACCACTTGAAGCTTCTGCTTCTCACCTTTATGTATTTTCTATGCTCCCCATTGAGTTAAACCAGACTTCCTAATCTGCTGCTCTTCAGATGCATTGGTCTACGGTTCCCAACTTCCAGGGTCAACATACCCACCATTCTGAGAGGGATGGTGGAAATTATAGTAAAGCACATTTGGAAGGCAGCAGGGAGAGGAAGTGAATGAGAATTGGCAGACTCTCCGGTGTCTCAAACTGTTGCTTGTCCTCTTTAGGAAATGAACAATTATGGAAAAGCAGGTGTGAAAGTCATCCCAGCATCTTCCAGCTCAGTGCCAGCTACATTTCAGAAAACAACAGAACTGTGGTAGCCAGTTTGGGATCCCACTATGATCTGTTTCTTCTTCTGGGTATTTGCCATTGAATGAAAAAAAATAAAATAAACCTCCCCTTAATTTCTTCTGAAGCTTGTATTTTACTTCCTTAAATAGTGTACCCCATATGATAAAGAGATGTTCTTGTTCTTTAGTCAAACATGGTATCATGGGCAGCTATAGCTCAATTACATGCAAGCACACCGCCTCAGATTGCCACTTGTCATTCCTCTGAGTCTTACCAACAAGGAGAGAGAAAATGTATTCATTAAACAATATGAAACACATATAAGCTGAGAGCAAAAAGACCAGTTTGGTCAAGGAACATAAACCATACCATTATAGGATTGCCATCAATGAGTCAATCTTTCTCACTTTTCCTCGAAACAATATTGGATCATTATTGGCTTTTGAACAAAAGAGTGATATAGGTCAGAATGATTGTTTGACACAGGCTAGGTTTATAAAATACACTGAACTTGGCTAAAGTGGGTGTGAGTAGCTTGTTGTTCAATGTGCTGATGCAAACTAAGCATTGTCCTACCAGCCATCTGGTAAGGCTATACTATGCTTCTTTGCGTGTCAATTATGCATTATTTAAATATAGCTAATGATTTTGGAATATTTGGTACATCAGTAATATACAGGTAATGTATCTTGGAGGTCATCTTGGAGGTTTCCTGCTCAGGCAGGAAACCCTATACCATTTCAAACAAATGGCTGTCCAGTCTCTTCTTAAAAACTTCCAGTATTGAAGCATTCACAGTTTCTGGAGGCAGGTTGTTTCACTGATTAATTGTTCTGTCAGGAAGTTTCTCCTTAGTTCTAGGTTGCTTCTTTCTTTGGTCAGTTTCCATCCGCTCCTTCTTGTCCTGCCTTGAGGTGCTTTGGAAATCAAGAAAATAATTTTTGCAAAGTCCCCTAAAATCCAAAGATGGACACTGAACAAATTATTTAAGTATGTGGGGGTGACATTACACACCACAGGAAGCCACAAAGTATATAGAAGATATCCCACAAAATGTGAAATGAGAAATCAACTTTGGATGCTCAAGTTTTTATATATCATGGGGAGCATTATATATTTTAGCTTGAACTATAACAAAGTATTCATGTATTTTACTATAAACACTAGTTTTAGCATGGAAAGTTAATATATTCCTTTTAGGTTTTGCTATTAAATCATATTGATTTTATAGATTTAATTCTTATAATTCTGTTATATCACTGCATTTAACAGTTTTATAAATATACCTTATTTGAACCCTACTATATTTTATATTGTTATTTATTGGTCATTAACTGAAATAAAACTTCTACTTTTATCCTTCTCAGCAGTGAGAGCAGTTGGCAAGGCTAAGTGATACAATTACAGCTTTCTAGTTGTTTTATGTCTATGTCTAACAGAGTAAAATACACCTACCCACTATATTAGGGAAACTCAACTTCTGCCCTTTCTGAGGGCCACAAGAATGAGTGCACAGTTTTTTGTTTTGAAAGCATGATCAAGGGTCAAATGCTATGAGGAATAAATCCAATCCTTGCCAAATTCTGGCCAAAGGCTACTGGTTAATACAATAGCAAGTGAAAGATCTATCTAGATCAAAAGACAACTTAAAGAGCTTCACTCTTAGTGCTTTCCTGGTGGCAATTGTCAGACTTCTTAACCAGCGTGCACTTTACCTGTGATGACTTGAAAGTCTACAAGTTGCTATCCCCGAACATCTGGAAGGTGGGATACGGGTTGGGGAAGGTTGCAAGAAAGAGTGATGATGCTTGGTGTTAAGGACATCCAAACCTCTGCAGGATGGCTAAGAACAATTGATACAGTAAAGGCCAGAAAAAGGCCTCCTCAGTCAAAGCATTTTTCAAGTCTTTAATAGCAAAACAGCTAAGATATTAGAACTTGATGCAGTTCAGAGCCTTGAGGTTAACTGGGATCAATTTAATCCTTCCCCACAGTGCATGGCTGTAATTGTTGATCTATTAGGATCTTAATTGTACTGGGAGAACGCCAGCCCTAAGAAGCAATTAATGTATTCACCAGATTTGAAAGCATGAATATAGCTTTGGGACATCTACCTTTGTCAGTACATCTGCCTTCGGGAGATGTATATTGAACTGCACCAACCAAAATATTTGGCCTTCCAAGCCTACAACATTTAACACTTTAGAATACCTAGCCAAAAATAAAGTGCTACAAGAGTTCTTAAATCACACCTATCAGAGCTCACCATGGCAAGGTAAACTATCCATTTAATAGATAAACAGAAGCAAGAGCTATCGGTTACACAAAAATGTCCATTAAGTCCATATTTTGCATATTTCTATGCTAGCACAGAATGTACATTTTATGCATTTATGCATACAAAAGATAGGAACGCGATTTTATGCATGCTATTTTATGATTTTTTTTGCACAGGTAACATGGTGAGTGGAGTTTTATTCAGGCTCAAAAACATACTGTATGCAAATTTTGCCCTGGATCCAAAGCTTCCTAAACTCAGGTCCATTAAATTGGGGATATTATAATGGTAAGATAAAGCTATTACAAAACAGCTTTCAATGCAACAGACTTATTCCTTCAGGCTCAGCATGGAAATAAGGCTCTCTCATTGCTACTGCTACCATTTCATGGTCTTTCCCCTCTTACTTGTTTGTGTTTGTCAAAAAATTATCCCATTGTATTTTGGACATGCATGACTTTGTGAATTTACTCTAGTCTAGTTTACAAAATTATATGCCACAAAAAACAAATGTAGCCTTTAAGTTCCCATTTTGTTTCTGCTGTAAGGAAGCTATTATCAACCACTTCCAGGTTGATTCTCTCAGCCTCTTTCCATTCCCTGGTTGCAGACAAGAGATCCCAAGCCAGGTAGCTTTTAGTGGGATGATGGGGAAAAATAATCTTTCTTCTACTGAGATAATGATGATGCCCCTTATTTTCTGTCAGGCTATGTTTTTCAGAGCTTGTAAAAAATAATTCAACATCTCATGTGGAATCAGTGTTGAGTGCTAAAACATAATTTCCCTGAAATGTGGTGCAAAGTTCTGAATTTTCATTTTGTCTGGGAAAAAGTACTTATTTTTAAATGTATGCTTTTCTTTGCATTTGTTTAAAATCTCAGAGTGACTTAGAGTGAAAACTGTCAGAAATACACAAATAATTCAATAAGTTAACCAAATTCATAAAACACAAAAACAAATACAGGCAGTCCTCAACTTGGGCCCAAAATTTCTGTTGTTAAGCAAGACATTTGTTAAGTGACTTTTGCCCCGTTTTACGACCTTTCGTGTCACAGTTGTTAAGTGATTCACCACAGTTGCTAAATTAGTAACAAAGTTGTTAAGTGAATCTGACTTCCCCATTGACTTTGCTTGTCAGAAGGTCAAAAAAGGTGATCCTATGATCACAGGATATCGCAACGGTCACAAATATGAACCAGTTGCGAAGGATCTGAATTTTGATCACGTGACCATGGGGATGCTATAACGGTCGTGTGAAAAATGGTCATAAGTCACTTTTTTCAGTGCCATTGTAACTTCAAATGGTCACTAAATGAGCTGTTATAGGCAAGGACTATCTGTACTGTCCTCCACGAGGATAGCAAGACATCTTCAGTAGAACACCAGCTGAGCAGACAGCTTCTCAGAACTGGTGTCAGTTATTTCTGTCTTATAAACCTAAAGGTATAACGTGGCTTGAAAGATAGGCATGGAAAGCCTTCCACTCCTCTGTAACGTGGCTTGAAAAATAGGCATGGAAAGCCTTCCACTCCTCTTACATATGTGCAGTAAGACCAGTAACTTTTTCACTTGCGATAATTTTTTATTCATTCTTGAAGGAAACCTTTCATAAATAAAATAAACTTTGCCTCTGGAAACAGCTAGCTAGACACTTCCAAAAGGTTAAGAAAAAGACATGTCAAACCCTTGCAGACAGGATTGTCATAAAGGTTCAAATCACTTTCTTTCTCTGCTAACCTAGTGTTCAAAGTGCTGTTGTCCCTTGCTTAAGATTTATGTTAATAAATCTTGAGACCTGGACCCCACATATCAACAAGGAAGTGAAATTTCATAAAGCTGAAATCAAATGTTCTCTTCTCCATTCTACTTGCCATGCATGGGTCCTTCTATAGGGGAACTAAAGATAAAAGTAAAGGTTTCCCCTGTCCAGTCATGTCCAGCTCTAGGGGATGATGCTCATCTCAGTTTCTTAGCCAAGGGAGCTAGCGTTGTCAGAAGATGCTTCCATGTCATGTGGCCAGCAAGACTATAGGCTAAGACACCAAAGTGGTACCTATTTATCTACTCGCATTTGCATGCTATCAAATTGCTAGGTTGGCAGGGGAACTAGGCACTTGCTAACAGTTGCCACTCTAGGCAAACAGAATAAGTGGGGGATTGGTGGTGTTTGTTTTGCTACTGCCCATCTAGCTTACCAGTTTCTGGCTTCAGATTATGACAAATCTAAATGCTAGAAAAGGCAAGGAAGGACCTCTTCCTATGATCAACAAAGCAGTTCTGGTTTTTTTGCAGCAGAGGGCAGTGATATACCTGTTTTGAATTGCAGTTACTATTCATTTTAATTCAAAATGTATCATTGGGGATTTTTACAACAATTTTATGAGGCATCTCCTTAATACTGGCATTTTGCAGTTAAAGAGCTATGGCAAGTTTCAAATGAGACCACATCAAGGATTTGAATATTGTTCACCCAAGTTCAAAATTTCTAATAAATCTTATATAAATGTGCAATAGTTTTCAGGGTTTAGGAGAGATCAAGAGAAGCTCCAATTATATTTAAATGAGTCTTTTTCAAAGTTGGCAACTTTTAGACGTGTGGTTGGAGAATTCTAGGAGTTGAAGTCCACACATCTTAAAGTTGTTAAATTTGAAAAACACTGATTTAAAGCAAAGTCTCTTTCAGGTTGAGCTTAGCGTTTCATAATCTCATGGCCATGTTTACAACTTTTCTTGGCAACAATACAGAAATGCATTTTACAGCCATTTTGTGGGACTCTCTCAGCTAAGACCAGCCAGGCTCAATTCTGCTCAGCCACAAAGATCAGCCAGCTGCTTCCACATGTTGAGACATACAGCTACATTTACTGTACCTCCTTTCTAATGTTACTTTTCCAGGTGAGCCAAATTGCTATCTGTGCCACATAAAACAATATACTGATTAGTTTAGTCTCTGTTCCATAACAGCAGCAACAACAGCAATCTTCTTTTTCTGAGATGCCTCTATATACAAAGCATTCTCTGTAGGCAGATGCTATTATAGGGTACTGGACTGTGCTGCGAATCTGAGGTCTACTGGTAGCAGCAATGAGCCAGAATCTTATGCATCCTGTCACCTTAGTACCCATGTAGACATGCCTAACTATGATTTCAGCTGAGGTTGAGGAAAGAGTTGTTTGCCAAATTGTTAGATTAGTTTTTACTTTTCCTCCAGGATCTCAAAACAGTGTACATCTAGTATTATTTTTGCATATTCGTAAATCTCATGCAGTAGGTTAAGAGACAGCATAACTGATCCAAAGACACCGAGTGAGATTCCATGGTTGATGGTGGACTTGAACCCACTTTCTGCATCTAATATAGACCTATGACTGCCCCCGCACTAGACCCTGCCCTATACTCTATCAAGTTTCATGTTTAGACTTATGACCAAGGTCTGCTTGTGAAGAATGCCTTCCACTGATTCACATTTGTCTCCTTAATATATATGTGTATTACAGCCGTTTTCCTTGATCTGTGCCTTTGCATATGTTAGAGTTGGGCTATGAGTTATTGTTTACAGCAATCTTCAGTTTTTTATTTACTTTCTGAAGTTGGTTGTTTTCTTTTTGTTTTTCCATGTTGCAGGTTAAGTTTTATGGAATACATATTTTATCTCAATAAACGGCTTTCGGATATTTTTTTAGAGGGAAAACAGGATATATGTTTTTGAGTGAACAAATGACTGAATGAAGAACAAACGAATAGCCAGGGAATTTATAGCTCAGATATTGATGGAATCAAGGCTCATATTCCTAACTACTATAGTATATCACTCAAAGGATATTGCAGTTCAGGTTTTAATACATACTGATGAAGAGGGAGACAGTTCGCAACTGTGACTTAAATAAATAGTAGTCTGAAACACCATTCTCCTAGGGACAATATTTTTCAGAGGCAGGAATACGTTTAGGACAGGAGTAGAAGTCTCAGGCCCTGCTCAGCAAAAGCATAATAGATATTTCCATCTAACAAGTTCTCCATCACCAAAACAAAATTAGGCCCAGGGTCTAAAATTATATAACAACAAGAATGTTCAGAGATCATGCTTCTATGTTTGATGGAGACTTGATTGCTCAGTTACTATTCTGTGCAATAAAATCCTAGTTAAAAAAACTCCACAGGTGCTCTTTAATAAGCCATTTCATTGCCCCAAAATTGTTACTCATGTCATTTTAGCATGTTTATTGTCAACTGGACCGCAAAACTCATACCCAGGTGGATCTTAATACTTTGTATAATTTATCTCTTCTATTTTTTTACTTCTTCAGATGTCAGCACAAGGCTATTTTACATCTTATCAACTGATGTTTCTCTTTTAAGAGGGATTGGATATCTATAACTGAATATCATACAGACATATACCAAATACAAACTCAAATGTATTAAAATATTAAACACCGAATACAGTCTAATAAATTTAGCTCACTTGTTCTATTAACTAGATCAGTGATGGCGAACCTTTTAGAGACTGAGTGCCCAAAAACTGGCCCCGCCCCACTCCACCCCCTGCCCTGCCCCCGCTCTGCCCATCCCCCACCCCGCTTGCCCACACGGCCACTCACCGCCTCCAGGGCCCGCCGCAGATCGCCCAGGCAGCCCAGCAGCGCTATGGTGGTCACGCCCTCTGCCCGAGCCCTGCAGCATCAACTGTGTGCGATGGGGTGTCAGGGCAGAGTCTTGTCTATGCTGCCTGGCTGCCATGTCCTTGGCTGCGCTGCTCCGCATGGGCCATGCTCAGGGCCGACGCTCCTTTAGGGGGGCTGCTGGAGAGGACGGGGTCGCAGGGGGAGGTGAGGCTGGGACAACGGCATGTGTGCTCACAGAGAGGGCTCTGAGTGCTGCCTCTGGCACCCATGCCATAGGTTTGCCACCACTGAACTAGATGCTGATACTTCTATTTTGTATTTGCTCACAGTTCAAATGTGCATAATATATTTCCTTTTCTTAATATTGTTTAACTACAAATTCTTATTCAAAATTATATCTAAATCTCCTTCTTTGTCTTAGTACAAGGAATTTGGCTTAACTGCCTTCTTTTATGAGAGAAATCTCCACCTGGTATCCCCAGAATTCTGACCGAGCCAGTTCTAAGAATTCTAAGAGTTATAGGTCTCAATATATTCAACTGCGGAAGGCTGGCAATCAGCCTTTTCTAAATATGGTCCAATACATGATTATAATTAAAGGAAACAGGTATAATTTATATACAAATATTTGCCAGGATGCCTTAAGTTTAGGGGGGAAAGGAAGGAATCTGAAAGTAGTTTATACTTACATGGACTTTGGATTCAATTTGTTGAATACAACAGCCCCAAATCAAAGTTCACTGTTGTTATAATAGTACTTTCTTTTTTTGGTGACTTCAAGTCAAGTCTTGATTCCCGATTACCATCTGGATTACTCTTTGCATTTTCTTAGCTAGATTTTCAGTATTGCATGAAACTCGTTATGATAATCACTTCATCATCTGTGCCAATTGCAACTAATAATGTAAGGAAAGTAAGGAAATGTGTAGAGATACCAAGACATGAAGTAAAGTAAATTTTACATTATGGATGATCTGGAAAGGAGCTTGTGCTGCTGTTTGAGGACCAGACTGACTAAAACAGAGATCTGCCCAGAAGATTCTTGCTAATATGGTGCCGAAAGCTTAATTAATTGCTATGTGAAGCAAATTTGGAGGAAAGATTCACAAGACAATTCTATCTGATCTTGGAAACAGATTTGGTTCCCTAATTAGATTGATCCAAATCAACCCTTCAATTTGATCATTTGAACTAAATCAACAATTTGAATGGGATCAAAGCTAATCTACACCCATTTATCAATTATCAAGCCCCATTCAATTTTTTTAGGCTGATTTCTAAGGCCTTACAGAGGGATCAAGTTGTCAGGAGATGCTTATGGATTCTTTGTGCTTTGTATTCTGCAGAAGATGTCTTGATTATGTCTTAGTGGCCTGCTGATGCTGGGTTAATGGGGGTATACAAAGAAGTCTTCCATTTTGGTCCTTGCTATGTGACAAAATCTCTCTGAACATGGATTATTTCTATCATCAATTAAATACGTATCTATTCATCTAGACTTTTCTTCTTAACTATCTAATTGCCCGTTAGTTTAATAATTATGTTGTAGTTTTTAGTTTTTAATCATTGTATTGTGCTATTTAATCATTTTATTGTATTATTAATATACTTGTGATTTGACTCTAAATTACTTGGAGATATCTGACAAACGTGTGTGCTATTTAAATGTCTCCTATTCTTCAGTGAAGCTTACTTGGGGTTACCGTACTTACTTTATATGTGACTTTGCATAAGTTTGGAAATGAGAACATAAAAAAACAACAACTCAGCAACCGTATCTTGGATTCAACACACATCATTAATTTCTAAAGGAATTATGTGGCTTAATTGAAAATCCAAGGAAATTGCAAAAATAAAGGAATGAAAAAGCAATGTACATACTATGTTAAGCCATAAAGCTGGTTTATTACTGGATGTACCACAAAATGCAGCAGATGTGAGCAGGCAAGCCATCAGTCACATGCTTTGCTAAACTTAGCTTAACATGTAGATGTGAGAGTCTGGCTGTTTTCCTGGGAAAGGTCAGAGGGCGATGCCATGGTAAAGTCAATTCAAGCTCACATGCTGAGTTTGGCTAACCAAGCCACAAATGGCTCAGGTGACCACTCAATGGCAACACACTGACTATTAAGCCAGCATTATGGCATCAATATGACATAATCATGGAATATCATCAATATGACATAATCACGGGTGGAAGCTAACCAAAGAGAGAAGCAACCTAGAACTATGGAGAAACTTCCTGACGGTTAGAACAATTAACCAGTGGAACAACCTGCCTCCAGAAGCGGTGAATGCGCCAACACTGGAAGTTTTTAAGAAGAAACTGGACAGCCATTTGTCCGAAATGATATAGGGTTTCCTGCCTGAGCAGGGGGTTGGACTAGATGACCTCCAAGATCCCTTCCAACTTTATTATTATTATTATTATTATTATTATTATTATTATTATTATTATTATTATTATTATTATTATTATTATTATTATTATTTCAAATAACAGTGCAAGAATGTGTAATTTAGTGTACCAAAGATAACATCAAAATACTTATCTTACTCATCTTAATCAGATCAATATAAATGGACTATAACCCATAAGATTTTGTATTTTTTTAAAAAACTAGAAAAACGTTTATTAAAATAGATGAGCTGTAAAAACTGTTGTAAATTAGATTTATACATCAGCAGAGTTTGAAGCAAGCTACTTTTTATTATCTTTTCCATCTTCTGAGATCTGTTCTTAATCTTCTTTCCTTACTATTTTGTATTGTCTTCCTTTTTATTGTTATTAAGGCTGCAAACAAAAATGAAGATTCTCTACACACCCCCATATCATACTCTTGCTAGAAATGGGCTATGGTTCAATCTTACCTTTATGTAAGATTGGGAAAAATTCCTGCCCGAAATTCTGGAAAACTGCTAGTTAATGTAGACCAGTCTTTCCAAATTTGGATATATCTCCAAATGTTTGGAATAATTCCTATCACTTCTGACTATTGGGAATATACCGTAGTCAGGATTCTAATGGGACATGGTGAAAAGAAATGGAAAAATGTAGCTTATGGGCAACTGGACAGCTAGCACTGACTTACCTGGGCTAACTAATTTAGATGTTTTATTTATTTATGTTCCCTATTCCCTGAGTATTCACTTTCATATTAAAACAAGATACTAGATACATGTAGGATATAAAGGAAAACATAGGAAAAATACTTCTATTTTTCACTACAGGTAGTCCTTGCTTAATGACCATTCATTTAGTGACTGAAGTTATGACAGTGCATAAAACCACAGCCTTTGCTGGTTTTAGTGTCCAGCATATTGACTTTTTCCATTTTGGAAGGCCCAGATTCTGTATATTTCAGCAGACACCTCAGAAAGGGACAAAGGAATGGGAAGTAAAGGATACTGAAAAATTTTGCTTTCTCAAATGCTGCATTTCCCTGGAAAATGCATTATAACAGAAACAGTTCCAAGTAACCACTGCCAACATCTTTGGAATTTAAGAGATCTTTATATTATTTTATTGCTGCAAGATTAAATCTGTTCTTGTCAATCACATCTTATGTCTTGTCCAAGCCTAGCTAGTATCACTTAAGAGATTTAATCTCTTAAATTTGGTGTAAAATATGCCAAGTGAAATAAAGACTGCTACAGACTTGTTTTCCCTCTGGTCTAGTTAAGTGGCAACCAGCCATTCAAACATGAAAAGGTTCCCAAGGCAGAGCAGTTTAATGTATAAAAAAATGTTGGCCCTTACCATAAAAATACACCACAGTACTCTACCAACTTGTGAACAGTCCCATCATACAAAGCATGCATGTTGCTAAATAATATAACGGGGGTGGGGGAATCAATATTTTTTCAACATATTAATCTGAGATAAACTCATGCAATTTACTCAGATGATATAATATCAGATATTATATGAGGAAACTCAGAGACAATTACCCATTCTCATGAATGTCTGCAACACCCCCGCGTCTGCATTTTAAGCCCAGTCCTGTGAAGTTCTGGCATTCTTCTCACTTGATGAAAAAAATCAATAGAAATCTAATGGATCTTGGTGCATTGCCCCTTGAAAAAAAAAATGTTGGCCCTGACAGCATTCAGCAATTACTCTTTAAGCAGGACTAATAATGCTGACTTCTGCTCCGGCTGCTTTTCAACTCTGATATGGTTGCCTGCCTTATTAATACAGTATTATCAGGTGCTTTATGAAGACAGAGACTCCCAGCTTTCTGATGCTAATAATAGCCAGAGCACCACTGGACAAGAGAGTCAATAATTGTAAGCTGGAGAGCTTATCAGAGGTAGACTTCTCTGCATACAAATCTTCTTTAAAGAACGCCTAGTGTCAGTAAACAATTTTATTACTGACTATTTATATTGGTTTCCCTTTATCCCCACAGATCTGATGGTAAATTACCCACCTGAGTGCTATTCATTCAGGGTCTCTCATAGTTAACAAACCAGTCACAGGCACTCCTGTAGTGGAACGCGTGTATTGATTTCCCCCAAATCAAAGGAGAGGGTCAGGAGTGAAGGTATGGGCTTGTCAATATAGGAGAAGCCGACTATGGAGAAGGAGAGGCTCTTTGGAAAGTCAATTTGGTGCAAAAGACTCTGGAAGAATGCCTTTCCGCTAGGAAGGATGCAAAAAGAGTATGAACCCCAAAGCAGACAGCTTAATATTGGAGCAAGATAGGCTAAGAAGGGGAGGCCGGTGTCCCAAGAGACTATCATCACCATGCAGGTGAAGTAATATATCCCATTTTGCACCTTCTAACTTTGCCACGGAACTGCACATAAGTGAACATTGCTGAACGAATTCACCAGATACCAGTATTTACAAACAGCTCAGGATTCATCAGCATCCTGAATACAATTAGGAGTATGAATGTCTCATTCGGACTCTAGAAATTTAGACTCAAATATAGTTGAGTTGTAAAGATGATCTGGAGCCAGACACCACCTCTCAGCCTAACCTAGAATTGTTGGGAAGGTGATATGGCATGGGGGCTTTATGGAAATTATTGAAAGAGAATTTTGGAAGGGAGGCTCAAGCTAAAAGCCCCTAACCCAATACACTTTCCCAGAGAAACTAAAACTGTCAGCTCAGCCATAAAAGATATAGGAGGCCAAAAAATGCTGATAAGCTGAGAAAAGATACTGGGAAACAAATGAAACTTTGGAAAACCAAACTATACTAATGGAATTCTGCCTCTTTGTTCTGTCAAAGCCTCCTTGTCTTTGTAGTCTTGCCTCATTGCCTCATAGTTACATCTGATTGCCTCACTAGGCCTGCGATGTGCTTAGCCAATCAAATACTTGCTTTTGTTCATATCCAGCCACACACCTTACTGCGGTATTCAATTACATGTATACTCTAATTTGCATAAATCTATAAAAAAGCATCTTTTCCTCCAGGGCTTTCAATAAATTTGTGCTTCAACATAATGCATCCTAGTATCCAGTTCAAACAAGAGTCTGGGAAAATTCTCTGCCACTATCAAGATCTCCTTAGAAGAAAGGTAAAAAAAGTAAAGGAGTCCCTGTGGATTTTATACCACTAGTCGTTGCCGACTATAGGGAGCGGTGTTCATCTTTGTTTCAAGGCCATTGAGACAGCACTGTCCAAAGACATTTCCACGGTCATGGGGCCAGCATGACATCATGGAATGCCGTTACCTTCCCACCGAAGTGGTACCTATTTATCTACTCGCATTTGCATGCTTTCGAACTGCTAAGTTGGCAGGCACTGGGGCAAGGATGGGAGCTCACCCCATCACGTGGCGCTCAGGTCTCGAACCTGGCCTATCGGCTTTCCAGCCAACAAGCCAAGCAGCTTAACCACTAAGCCGCTACGTCATCCCTTTCTTCTCCTTTAGAAGAAAAGTGGAATATAAATGTAACTGTTACAAGTCTGCATGTAAGTTTGAAAATAATGCAGCATCTGACAGATTATGGATAGTTAGGCAGGTTTTCCAAAAGACACCAGGATCTAAGGAGCATTTCAAAGGATGAGAAAATATTTTGTGTTGTTCTCTTGGTATGAAAAAGATGCAAATGAAACTAGCCATGCACATATACCCTAGTTGTGTGCTAACTGTGTAATTTATAGGGCGCAAATGTATTTTTATATATATATATTATGTATGCAGTTGAATAACGTATTATCTCTTTATTCAGGAATATATAAACTGCTCTTCATCCAGTCAAATTTATAATATTTTACACCCTCCAGATATGTTGGGACAACTTCAAGAATTATCCATCAGCACTGGAATGCTAATTTCCCATCTACTCTGTTTTAAATTCAAAATGCCCCGTTTTGAGTTCCAAATATTTTCTTTGCGTACAAAACAGGGTGTTTTAAAAATTCTGAAAGCGTTTCCAACTCAAAACAAAGTGTTTTAAGCTCTAAGCAGAGCTGTCTTGAGTTCAAACATTTTGAAACTCGTTTCAGTGGTAGTTTCAAATGCAAATCAAAAATTACAACCTGAAACATCTTGAATTCAAAATATGTTTGCCCTTTACTAACCAGCCAGCAACAGGGTGCTATGATGAAAATGGTTGTATGAGTTTATTCTGCTCATTGAAGATTTTACTTTCCAAAGGAGCTGGGAACAAGTCCACATAGAAATACTGGGGCAGGTCAAGGCCAGTTGCAACAGACACATATCATCATGGCCAAATGTCCAATCCAAGGTGGAACAGATGAGACATCCAAAGCAGGTAAAAGTTATCCATGTTATTAATGCCACCTTATCTCCTACTGACAGACTGAGGTGTAGAGTTCAGCTGTGAAACTTCAGGGGAAGACACAATTCAATGGGGAGCAGATTTCTTATACTTAAAAAAGGATCCGCTCAATCCACTGAATGGACTGACATAATCCAGATCTGAAGTTTACCTGTAACCCAAGAATTCCTTCGAGGTCATAAGTAAAAAAAATCCCTTTTTTTCTTCTCTTAGGACAGTGGTTCTCAACCTGTGGGTTGGGACCCCATTTGGGGTCGATCGACCATTTCACGGGGGTCGCCAAGCAAGGCTGTCTGCCATTTTTTTTGTCCGCCATTTTTTCCCCTTTTCTGGCGGGTGCCTTACCTCCCTTGGGCTGGGCCAGCTGGTGGTCGGCCTGCTCCGTCTCTGCCGCTTGCCAGCTACGCCTCGGCTGGCACAGGGGGCGGAACCACGCATGCACAGTGCTCCCGGGCAGGGAAAGTCCTCGACTTATGACCGGTTGGGTAGTCCTCGACTTATGACCGGTTTAGTCCTCGACTTACGACCGGTTGGGGTCGCGGCATTAAAAAGGTTGAGAACCACTGTCTTAGGATATATAGTTTCCCTGCCCCTCCCCCCCAGGGCATATCCTCTAAAAATGTTCCCATTGTTCAATCTATGGAAACAGGACTTTCTTTGGCAAAGCAGACAGCTAGAGTATAACCTGTACTGTATAATAACAGTTGGCCGAAAGATATCCTTAGATCTAAGATAACAAGGCGTTGAACTGCAGCTGCCATCGTCCCCCAGTCACGGCGCAGACTCCCCGGCTTGGCTGGCTCGGTCGACAGGGGTCGCGTCTGGAGGGCATCAGGTTGGGGAAGACGGAAAGGGCGTCACAGGCGTTGTGAGAAATTGATGGGGAGAACCCTTTGCGTAGGGAAGCACCCTCCTTCGGGGGAGGTCCCTAAATCTGGGCGACAAGCTATCGTTCGCACCCCGGCTCCAGCAGGAAACCACGTCCCCCAGACTCCAGGCGAACAGCACGGTCCGCGCTCCCGGAGCAGACACCTTCCGTCCGGAACCCCCTGCCCTGCCCTGCCCGCCCCTCTCCCCCGCGTGCCACAGCTTTCCCAAAGCCCCGGCGTTCCCGGTGTGGGAACGTGGCCTTGGCTTCTACAACCCCCCCCCCCCCCCAACAAAGGCAGGGGAGACTCGTGCCGTGTCCAGCCGAGACCCCCCCCTCCCGCTTTCGCCCCGCAGTTGACGCCGTCCTTCAGCCACCAAGTGAAAAACTGAATCCTCCCAGCCAAGCTCCCAGCCAGAGGCGTGCTGCTGCTGCTGCTGCTCCTTCCGGGTTTTCTGCCGCCAGGCTGCACGAACAAGCCCGGAATGCTGCATTACTCGGCCCACCCATGCCCTGCGGCTTTCACCTTTGCTAGGGGAGGAGGAGGACGCGAAGCCCGCTCCTAGCAGGACTCTTCCAGCGAAAAGGAAAGCGGCGGGCAGGGAATGCGGCAGCAGACCAGCGGCTCGGAGCGGAACGAGCGGCCGGCAGGCAGGCTGCAGCGCGGGAAGGGTTAAGCGGAGGGAGACATTCCGCCAAGGAGAATTCAGAGCTGGGGGGGTCTCGGTCTGGGGAGGCGACCGGCGGCGACCGGCGCTGCTGCTTCGGAGCGCCCATTGGGGAGAAAGAGCCGCTCGCGGGCAAAGAGAGAGAGAGAGAGCGAGCAAGCGAGAAACTTTCCCCCGGATCTTTCCTCGGCGCGATCTGGAGGAGAGCTACCCTGCACCCGCCGGGCGGGGGGGGGGGAAAGCTGCAGCGATAGCGCGGGGGCCGCTTCGAGCAGGGATTCCGCGGGGCCCCTTGCAGAGGCGTGAAGCCGGCCAGGCGTCTCCGAGGGGAGCGTTCAACTAAGGAAGCTGGCCCCGCTTCGGCCGGAATTACTCCCCGCTTCCGTGCCTTTCCTACAGTTCAGACTCGCGGACGGAGCGGCGGTCACAACAGCGCCTTTGGTCGGGGAGGGCGCCGGGGCTTCATCAGTCGCCGAGAACGGCCGATCTTCTCCCGCTGCGGAGAGCCCGAAAGTATCGGAGGGAGGGGCGAGGCTCTGCTGCTCGGGGAAAGGGGGCCGCGAGCCCCCCGTCTGAGCTTTCGACGCTTCTCGGCCTCTCTATTTCGCACACGCGCGCCCCGACGCTTCGCCTTCCTCCCTGATAAACGGGGTCGATCGAAGAGAGCCTCTCTCCGCCCTGGCAGGCCGCTGTTCGTTGCTGGGAGCCGACCGGATCCAAGAGGAGAAGAGCCTGCCACAGGTAGCCGAAGTCGGAGGCGCGACGCGACGCGACAGGCGCGCCCGGGAGCTCGCGTGTGGCCCGGAGGGTGCGGGTCGGAGCTTGTTGCTGGCAGGCTCCGCTCCTCTGCCCTCCCCCTCCTCCTGCCCAGGCTTCCCCCGCAGCCGAGGATGAAACCTTTCCCCTGCGCCCGAGGAAGGCCGGACGAGCAGGCGGCGGTGCAGCAGGCGGGGAGCCGAGCTGTCGGGTGGGCTGTCGTGGGGGAGATCGCGGGGTCGAAGATTGCGCCTGGCAAACCGCGTCAAACGGCGAAGGGAGAAAGCGGCAGCAGCAGCAGCAGAAACGGCATCTGCGGTTGTTGAAAAGCTATAAGTCAAGAACCGGATTGCGCCCGGCCGTGGGACTTTTCGCTGGTACCGAGGAAAGGGGCGGGGTTCCGCACAGCTGCAACCCCCACGGTTACTTTTCAAGCAATTAACTGGTGCAAATCGGGATTTCGGAAGAAAGATCCTTCTCGGCTCCAGCGAGGGCGGAGCTTGATGTTCAGGATAAGATGCAAAAGGCAGGGATCCTCTTCCTCCAGGGATCTTGTTAAGAAATAAGACCTCGGTACCCCTGGACTCTAGATCGAGAAGCACCCGATCCTAAATAACCCAGCCGGGGCGTCTAGGAAGTTGCAGTTGGACCTGCACATTCTCTCCTGAAAGCCTAATGCTGCTACCTACAGCTTTGCTCTGCCAGAAAGGGAATGCAGCTGTGCTCCAGTCACAGCAGAATCTGCTCTGTGCCAGACAGACACCCCCTGATAGCTGGATTTAGAAAAAGCCTGAACTTAGTAGTGGGGCGCATCCTCCTTTGGCCCCTGCTGGTGGCCCATCTGGGAAAACGGCGATAAGAATGCTGGCCGGTTGGAGAGAGCTGTCTACCAGGATAAGTGCTATACTTGGCTGTCTCCTCTTCTTCTGGCTCTTTTACTGCCATCTGCCCAAGGAAGGTAAGTTCAGAGCTGTTTCACTCAGCACCTGTCTGATTCTGTCTTGCAGAAATGAGCTTTCCACCTGTTTTCCCTCCAAGGCCTGCACAGAGGGCTGTACTTGGAATTGCCCAGGATGAGGCCAGGATCTTAAAATTGGAACAAACTCTCTTCCTTTCCCCTGGTCACCAGAGGACAGGTGCCCTTAAAGTATATAACTAATGAATCTCTATATATTGGGGCCTTTTATATTTAAAAACCAAGAGTGAGACCCGAAGATCATATGTGGCTATGGATTTTATGGATCTGCTCTCTTTTCTTGGGGCCAAAGATCATCCCATCCCCATCCTCTAGTTTTGCAAAGGCACTGTGTATATTTAATATCAATAGTACTTGACTCTGAGAAGACAGGAGTCGTATTTAGCTCCCACCCCAGGCAAAATGTCAGGGATATGATATTTTTACCAAGACAGCAGAAGTAAAGAAGGCTAGAAAATAAAAATTCAGCTAATACAAACTAGCTATAATGTCAACACTTTGGCACAATGACATTAGGACTATCTAAGGTGAACAGCTGGGGCAATCATTAAGACCCCACATTCACCAAATCAAAACAAAAATACAGATTCCAAGATGAGCCAAAGCAACCTGCCCAACTTCAGAAAACTGCATGGGTTGCTTTGGCCAATGACATTCCATTGCATTCAAAGTTTGTTTCAGAGAGTCGAGGAGGAGGGTCTGCTGACATCACCTCCAGCTGATCCCAGACTTTTTGCTGGGCCATTTTACAATTTAAATTTCAAAGGAAAATAAATTATTTTATTTCCCACAAGTTTTTCATATTGGTATCGAGATAAAGAGAATGATGACAGTAGCTGTTGGGCTATTGGGGCTTTCAACTAAACACTCATGGACTCAGCCTATCTGTGGCCTGGCAGAAGATTTAAGGAACATAGATTTTAGGTCTGGAAAGGCTTTGAACTTGAAGGAGCACTGAGCAAGGGAGAGGTAAAAATGACTCTTCTAGCTTTGAAAAACCAAAAATAGCTCAATCAGATACACAATCATAAAAAGGGAAACTTTCACAGAAGAGGAGAGAATTCAAGGAGCAAGGAAGGGGAAAGCTCATATGATTGAAGGCCAAGATGAGGCATGTCTAATCTAGACTTGCAAATTTGCATTTTCTCCGAATCAGACTGATTTTCCTGCCACCATTTTTGCAGTGAATTCACGGTGGTTTCACTGCTTACAACCTTTCTGGCTATCATATTTATGTGTATGATGCTCTAGAAATGTAAAGAATGGGTTTCTCTTCAGCTCTTTTGAATCCCTTGACATTTAGACAAACTTTACAGTTTGAATCTCTTGATGCTAAGGCTCTCACAGAAATAAAGGTTATCCTCACATAGCTTGCTTATGCTTGATCTAGGTTCAGTGTCTATGGAAAGGCTGTTGGTTTGTGGGTGATGTGGCCAGGATATACCTAAGGAACAAGTGACCATTGAGTTTGGGAATCTGCAAATTAGAAATCTTAAAAATTAGGGCAGGCTTTACTTCTGTAGCAGACAGACATCTCTGTCTAGTCAAATGGCCTTCTCATTGTTTTGGCTTAAAGAGTTGCCAATTTCTCTTCTTGGCTCCTCCTACTTTCTTTCTGCTTCAAATTTAGCATGCCCTGAACCATGGTTTTTTTTTTTTTTTTTGCCAAGAGACATCTCTGTGCAGTTAAAAATTGTGATGTAAGGTTCTGTGATTCCAGGTCCTGCTACCTGTTAAGCCATGAATCCCACCTTGGATGTTTCGATGGTAGGGTCAAAGTAGGCTTGGATCAAATAATGGGGAAACATCTCTGCCTGGCAAACTGCTGTTAATTAATATCAGAAATATTGATGAACAATGGTCTCAGCTGATATAAAAGAAATATTGATATAACAAAGGTTCTACATTTAGGCAAGAAAAACCAATTGCACAAGTACAGCATAGGTGGCACCTTGCTCAATAGTAGTAACTGTGAGATGGACCTCGGAGTCCTAGTGGACAATCACCTAAATATGAGCCAGCAGTGTGCTGCAGCTGCCAAAAAGGCCAACACAGTGCTAGGCTGCATTAACAGAGGGATAGAATCAAGATCACGTGAAGTGTTAATACCACTTTACAATGCCTTGGTAAGGCCACACTTGGAATACTGCATCCAGTTTTGGTCACCGTGATGTAAANAGAACAATTAACCAGTGGAACAACCTGCCTCCAGAAGCGGTGAATGCTCCAACACTGGAAGTTTTTAAGAAGAGACTGGACAGCCATTTGTCCGAAATGGTATAGGGTTTCCTGCCTGAGCAGGGGGTTGGACTAGATGACCTTCAAGGTCCCTTCCAACTTTACTATTATTATTATTATTATCTGATGAACAATGGTCTAAGCTGATATAAAAGGTAGTTTCTTACATTCCAAGGTAAGGGTCTAATTCTGGTGATTAGTTTGAAATGGTAAGATTTTATCAATATCTCTATTTGTTACTACAGTGCATATATATAACTCCCTCCAAGTCAGTTTATGAGATTTAATATGAGACTCAATGTTATAAATTTAATTTCTGTTTCACAGTAGAGAAGTCCAGTCTTTTGTAACCTGGCCTTCTGGATGTCTTAAGACTGTACTTCCCAGAATTCTTAGCCAGCACAATCTGGCTGGAATATTTGGCCCTTGAAGTCTCAACCCATCCAGGAGAGGCAGATTGGGGAAGGATGAAATAAACAAAGGGTTTACTTTTATGTTTAAATTGTCTAGTTTAAAATACCCATGTGTACCCATGTATCCCATTAATATGTGGAGAAGGCATTTTTGTTCTCTGACAAAGTCTTCATCTCTCAGTCTTTACTTCTTCTTCTTTTTTAATAAACACACTGACATACTTCACCCTAACATGGTGTCCTCCAGTTGCTCTTGAACAGCAAGATTCATTGACTCCAAGTAGAAATGGCCAGAATTGAAGGTTACTGATTTGGAGAAAGCCAGTATAAAACATGCAGTCCTCTGATCTATCCTTTGTCTAGTGACTGGAATGCAGAGAATTTCTAGCATATGACATTATGGGGAAAGGAGCAGATAATCAGAACAAGTTAGGAATATGAAAGTAACCAGCGTTTCTATGTTTTATTTCTTATATGTATGTATGAGAGGGCAGAGAGAAGAAGAATAAAACCTATTGGGCAGCAAGCACAAGCCCTGTTAAGCAACTGATTTGTTCCTGGCTTTCCCTCTTTCTTTCTCCCAGCTCTATACTGTGTAACAGTCCTGCCAGCCCAGCAACTGCAGAAGGAACCGTGAGCTGATGTTTACTTCCCCAGAAACCTATAAAGATCACTGTCAGCATAAATGCCCCATTGAGAGCCCAGAAACAGGGGCCTCTTGCAAACAAGGATGCAGTAGGTTTGCAAAATCCATGTTGATCCATTAATTATATCACAATTTAACAACTGTAGCTAAATGTTTATGCAATGATTCAAATGATGAGAGCTTATCCAATCAAACCATAGTTATTTCAAAGCTAGCCTCAGGCATGCAAGATTCAAGACAGTGCCAATTTGCTTGCCACCTTGCCAGAACCCTAAATCACGAGGCTGTTTCCTGTATTGCTTCCTGCACTGGGCAATCTGCAAAGCAGCCAAAGTGCAAATTACTTGCACTTCATTGTTACAGTTTTGTGGCAGGGAAAAGTCAATGTTACGCTAAAGCTTGTTCAATAACAATATAGCCCACTCTGCAAAACCAAACATTTTAAATCTGTGACATTTACTGTCTCATGGATATATAGATAATGAATATGAGATGTACTAATGCTGGTTGCTAAGAAAAGCTTAATAATTTGAGCATAGCAGGTATGATGCTGTTATTTTCTTTTAACTTAGCCTTTTTTTTTACTAATAGAGATGAAATTTTAACCACAGACAGCCTTGTGGTATTCTAAAGATCGTAACACATTTATTATAATACTGCAGCATCTTAATGAGTAACTTTGTTATGGTTTGGCCTCTAGGTTTGCTTAATTAAAAGCTGATTTAGCCATTAAGATTCCACAGAAATTCTCTACCTTGGTGGTTCCAATTCTTTCTCCTCTCCTGCAGGAGTTCTGATCAGCTTTCTTTTAAACTATAACATTTTGTCCAGTTAAATGTAATACCTTTTTGCATCTCACCTTGACTATAACCACTGTGGCAATCGTCCATCATTTTTATCAATTTGAATGTCAGAGTTTGAAATCTGGCAGCCTTTTAAAATAAAATCTTAAGTTTGCTTTAATTGCACTAAGAAATGTACACTGAATTCAGATTTAAATTCTAGTTAAAATGTGAAATGTACATACATTTGTACTATATAAAAAAAAACCCTGGTACTTTTGTTCTAGATAACAGCCTATGTAGATATTTCATGTTAATGTAATATAATCACATATAAATTAAGCTTTGACTATTAAGCAAAAGTAGAAATTATGCAAACATGGAGAGGAAATATTTGAATTAAATCTGTGAAATATATACAGGTCCAAAACTATATTTGACTGTCTGCTTTTGTCAATATATTTAAAAGGTATCATGATTGTTCCAGAGATAATTATGATGAAAATTAGCCACATTAATACAAAATTCATCAGGTGAAAGAGATTCTCAAGTATTAGAAGCTGTTGATTACCTTGATAATTTGAGAAATGGGGAGAGAGGTATGGTAAAAGAAGAGACTTACCAAAAAACAAATCCTAGCAGAGAACAGAAAAATTATAGAAATCAAAAACTATTATTTGTCAGAAAACATATCTCTCCCTTCTTTAGCCTTTGCAAAGAGGACCACTGTTGTTACTCCTTTTATTAGATTTGAGGGGCGTTCCAAGACCGAAACTACTAACTACTTGTGGGAACCCTTTATGACTCTGCAGGTATGAGAACATGAACTGCAGACATGCAAAATTTTAATGTCTGTTCTAAATGAGAAATTATCCTTGGAATTATACAAGTTGGGCTCACATGAAGCATCTAGTTTGTTCCAGTGCTCTGGCTTGATTAGATCAGACGCAGCAGAGGAAAGACTTCAGTTTTGTAGGCTATGCTTTATTTTTTTTACTAGTATCTTGGGGCATAGACCATCCAGAGCCAGGAGCATAATATTGGAGAGGCCAAGCAAATTGCAAAATGATAGTTCAGCAGGCAGGCAGAACCTGAAATCCTCTGGCCTCCATGAGCGACACATTGGGATGAAGTTTATATACAAGTCAGCATCTGAAAGGCTATAACTATTCATTTAGGGATAACAGGTTTGGGTATGTCTGTGCCTTCAAGTTAGGGTTGACTCCTGGTGACTACCTGGAAAGGTTCTTGCAGGTTTTTTGGCAAGATTTTGGAAATGGTTTACTATAGCCTCCTACCTGGGGTTGAGAAAAAGCGACAGGCCCAAAGTTACCCAGTTTTGGGCCTAAAGTGGGAGGAGAACTCCCAATCTCAGTGTTTTAACCACTACACCAAACTGACTCTGCTGGAGTTTTTGTTGATCGAATAATTGCAAATGAAAAACATTATTGCAAATTATCCAGTGATTTGATTTTCCTTAAACTTTGTACCATCTCACGTTTATAAGAACTGTTAATCTTTAAGTCTACCTGTTCCAATCTGATGCAGTACTCTCAATAACATTGAGCTATTGCTCCCATCATTAAAAAAAAATAGTATAAGGATGGTAGACGTTGTAGACCAATGCTTGTGAAGGATATCAGGTGGTGGAAGATCTTTCTAAATGGGTTCGTGTGATGTGGTTTGGGACTACTGTATCTTGGCTGCAAACATCCAGAAGATGGCAGGAAAGAGTTACAGCTCACTGTATCTCTTTGCTGCCTTCTAGAGGTCATCCTGATTGTTACAGCCCCAATCTGATGGTCATAGATTAAAAATTGTACATGAACATAGTTATCCCTTCATGTATTGTACTCCGTTCATTCTTTAAATAGTCAATTAAAGTAATGGAAGCATCTATCTTTTTTAATCCATATTTTTCAAAATTTTCCATTTGTTCTCAGTTCTTCAATCTGTGTCCATTTTGATTTGCCCTTCATCCTCCCTCTGCTTTCTGAATTGCTTCAAAGGGTACATATCTTCTATAATACCTACTTCTAGGCAGGAATAGGTAGAAAGGTGTAATCACAAATGCATTTTTCTTAAGGTACTGTTACGTGGCCTTTAGTGTTCTTTGAAGTGTCTGCACAAGCATTGTAGAAAATAGTATTAAAAAACAATAGCACTCAACTGAGTATTTGGCTACACAGCCCAGAAATAAACAGCTGGATAGATTTTTTTTAAAAAATAAAAACACCGAGAAGAACATATTTTTCCTCTTCAGTATTTTTAGGAATATTGAAAACAGAGCCCACTATTTGCTGGCTATGGTTTCTTAAAGCTTTGGGATAGCAATGTTTTCTCAACCCAGCCTGGAGAGACCAAGGATTGAAGATCCTATCTCCCATCTTTGATTGGGAGTTGAAGAAACTAGCCAACTGGATGTGAGTTTTAGCTAAGCTTTTGCAGAGTAGCTCTTTCGAATGTTGCACTATACAAATATACCTCAGGCCTTTAGAACATGGGCAGATCATGAAGAGTTAGGGACTTATTTTTCATTTGTTGAATGATATTTAGGACACTCACAGCTTTGATCCACAAATTGGGCATTTTATAGCATTCCTTAAAAAGCTGTCACAGTGAAGAACTGCTATGTACGGATACAATCTTTTTCAGCATTCCTGTCCCATCTAAACCGTCTGGAGGAAGAGGAATATTTTGCTATTCCTGCTAGTAGGGCTCTTCTTGAAAAGGTCAGTAAAGATCTGGTAGTCATAAGTTAAATCATAATTTGGTAACTTGAAGTTGGCAAGCTGTACAGAGGTCAAAGTCGCTCTTGAAATGGACTATAAAGCCCCAGGAAGCAGCCTTACCTGTTTTTGCCCATGATCCAGCTAAGCAGTTATCAGCTGGAGGAAGGAGAATATGAAAAGCAAAATTAAAACTTCCCCAGTCAGCATTGCATGGAGGCCCTTACCTGTTGTGCTCAGCATGAGAAATAATTTACACAAGAGAGAAAATGTATGAGGATGATGAGGGTAAAGTTCATAGCCCCACACACTGCTGTCCTCCAGAATTGAACATTCCTCTACCTGTATAGCCCCCAACACATTGCTTTGCCCTTAAAAGATTCCTGTCTCCTGACCTAAATGGCCACGTACCTAAACTTCAGATAGAAAACCGGAAAGATATAGAGAAAACTTTATATGCTTGTCACCATATTCAAATTGCCTGCAAGTTAGAAGGTAGCATTCAAATCCGATTCACCCTTCACATATAGCCCTTTAAAACCAGGTTTTTGAAGGATTCTGCAAGAAGAGCACTCGGGTCTGTTGGGCTATAGTCACTGAGCACAGGCTTCACTGCACAATTACATGCAATTGAGGTTCAACACAATCCATCCTCTCGTTCGTTTTGCCAAGCTGGATTACAGGAATTCCCTTACATGAATAACCCAGGCAGGCAGTTCAACAGGCTGTTGCTGAAGGGTATGGATTCTTGTTGCATGAGTTACTGAAAGCCCAAGAGATGATGAATATATTCCCTTATGACACCAGTAGCACTGAACAGTTGGAGACGATCAGGACCTAAGTCACCACATGCAGGAAAAATAACAAAAGAACAGGTAGCACAGTAAATCACACCCAGCAAATGTAGTTCTAATAGAAATGTCTTAGCCTCTCTGATCTACTTATTCAGATAACAAATAACTCGCTCTAGGAGAGTGAGCAAGCCAGAGATTGAATATACATATTATACAATTCAAAAAATATACATGAAAAGGCTGCCGTATGTGCCTGTATAAATCGAAGTGATCTCGTATGTTTTCATTACATAAATGCCATGGAAGAAGAAGAAGTGAAGAAATGAGACACTGTTGCTACTCACCTAAATAAGGAAGCAAGGAAACAGATAAGGGGTTGAACCTATTTAAAATGGTAGGTTATAAATACAGTAGGCATGTATTTCAAGTATTTTATATTTAGAGTATGCTAAAATATGGCAGGAATTCAGACAGATTACCAAAAAAGTTATCGTCCAGAATAAATTAGTAGTCAAATTGTATAGCCTTTGCAGGGAGGAGAACTCAGTCTTTGTACCTAAACAGCAGTTAATAATAAGCAAGTTAGCAAGGATGTCTGTAGTTATTGAACAAATCCATGTGATTTCCCCCCCCCTTTTTTTTTTAATCGAGTCAGGTCTAGGGAGTCAATAGTATAGAAGTATAGTATAGAATATACCTGGCCAACCTATTCTACAAGCAGGAAATCAATATGGAAAAATTAAGACAAGGAAGCTTTGCCATTGCCCAGCCCTATCATCATGAACTTCCTTGGATGGGAGAAAGGAAATAATAGAAACATGGTCATTATGGCTGAAAGATCTCTCTAACTGAAGATCTATTCTGTTTCTCATATCACGCTAAGGTGCAAAATGTTTGGTTTTGGTATAATGAATTGTGTGACCCCACACAATTTGCAAAACATAGCTTATGATTTACTTAGTTGTGTGAATACTTTTTTTTAGTTATTTGGCAAGCCATGGTTAACCAAACCATAACTTGGATTTATGAATGCTGAATTTTTACAGTCAAGTTTCAGCAGAGTTTTGGCAACCAGAATGTGGGTTGTGCAATGATGGTAAACTGATGTTTCTTTAAAATTCAATCTCTATGGCTCTAAGACAAGAGGTGGGAAATGCTTCAGTATTTTCTGTCATGTCAAAAGATGATGTAATAGTTAGGGTATTAAAGTGAGAGTGAAATGCTTAAATTCTTGTATGGCAACTATCACCTAGACTTTTTTTTAACGAGGATAAAATTGGAAGAGGAAGTATCTATGCTCCCTTGACCTTGTAAAGGAAGACCAAAGACATGATCGTAATACAGGGGCCTTCAAACTTGGTCCTTTTGTGACTTGTGGACTTCAACTCCCAGGATTCCTCAGCCAGCATGCCTGGCTAAGGAATTCTGGGAGTTGAAGTCCACAAGTCATAAAAGGGCCAAGTTTGAAGACCCCCTGTCCTAATATATAAATAAATAAAGCTTGCAGCATGAATCATAACACTGTAGTGCAGATTAACGGCCTTGGAATTTCCTCTTCTTTGGTTAGATTGGAGAGTTTATCAGGTTTGCCAGCAAGCCAAGCCTGAATGCGCTCATGTTTTTCAGTGTGGGAGCATACAAAGCCCCAGCACCTTAGAAATAATCATATCCTCCCAGCCAATAAAAGAAATACAGCACAGCAATTTGGTTGGTGATATTGCAAGAGTTATCCATAGGCATACCTGGATACCAACGTGTTACATGAGAAGGGGCTACATTTGTGGAGTATGCCTATGTGTGTCCTACAAATTAGTATGAATATACATAATGTCCTCATTTAGTAGAAGTTACATAGAAGATCTTGGTACAGTTTTGCCTAAGTGCACTTGCTCATCATATTGGCAAGACTGATTTTGTTGGACTCCCATCCGTTAGATTAAAAAAACTATGTGTTTCTACTCAGTTGAATTGATGGTCTGCCATCTTTTTTGGGGCACCTGTATAAATCAGAGCCGTTGCCACTACAGGGACTATCTTTAGCTTAGGGTCCAAGATCCTGACTTCCTTTTCTGGTAAATAGGCTGCATTATTTTCCTGTTTTTTTGTGCGAGGATTAAATCTGTCTTCTATCCCAATGTCTTCTCATAGGAAGGGAGCTGGAGGTGGGGACATGTGAGATCACAGCCCTGGATAGAGATATGAGCCATCCCAAAAGAATGATTGCCCGACAGACAGCACGGTGTGCCTGTCGAAGAGGACAAGTTGCTGGAACAACAAAAGCAAAACCTGCCTGTGTAGATGGTAAGAAAGCAAAGCTGCCTTCACTCTTGTTTGATTGACCCAAAGGTCTATCAATCTGGCCGATGAGGACCAGCAATTTCATACAAATGGCGGAGAAACATTGCAGGGACTCATGAAGTCTCTGAGAGCAACTTAATAGCATCAGTGGTGGGTTTTCCATTTTGAAGGCTGCATTGTGAGCTAAAGCTAGGGGCACTCCCAGAAATTAAAAGTTTAGCAAATTATTGAGTTTTGTTAGTGTAACTCAAGGGGAAAAAACCAACAAAAAAGTGGGTGGGGGGTTGTTTTGCCATCACTAATCAACACAAGAGATGAGGCATTTGTCTTCTGTGACCTTTTGAAGGAGTTGGTACCCTGCCTTTGGATTCGATCAAGGCACTTACTAAAGTGGACCCATAAAAGCTCCTCCTTTGCCAGTGTTTGGACATGTTTGGAACTAAAAGATTGCCCTTAGTCATTTATAACACTGTTACTATTTGTCCAACAATAGACAAATTGGTGTTGGCAGAGAGAGATTTCTGTTTGTGTTATTAGATCATTCTATTAAAAAAAGAAGTCAGGCAATGTTTAACGAGATTTAACAGCAAACTCCCAGACTAAGTGCATGCAAAAAAGTACAGATGTTTCCTGGAATTCCATTGCAGTTCAAGAAAACCAACTGGCATGTAACACTGTTCATTCATGAGATTTTTGCCTGATGCAGAGCTGCTTTACATTCTTGCTGTAAGACCTCTCTCTGCCACTGAGGAGATACATCAGAACTTCTTTCTGATGAGTCTATCACTGTAGATAGTTTAATGATGCCTGTTTAGGGGTTGGTGTTCATCTGAAGGGGGATTCCTGTCCTTTGAAATACTACCAATGTTATGTCCTGGGCCGGCAGGCACAGGCTGCAGCGATTGGCCCGGGCAGACCATGTGGATGCCCGGGACAAGAAAGGCTGCTCCCAGCCTTTGCAATGATTGGCCAGCAAGGTATTGTGCAGGGGGGCTATAAAAGGGGGCC
>NW_015386473.1:451765-453553 GCF_001527695.2 Protobothrops mucrosquamatus
CCCTATGCTGCTCCTCCATACTGCTTTTTTCCCATTTCACAGCTTCTGTTGTTTCCCAATACTTAGCCTCTCTTTTGAAAGATTTTTCTCAATGGCAAAGAAAATAAGTCCACAGCAGAAGTGATCTAGACTCAAACATGAATCCATTCTGTTATGGAGTGTTGGTGCTCAGAGCCCTGTAGACTCGAAATGGGACAATTCACCACAGCCAACTTGCCCTAGCCAACTTGTCATGGTCAACTCTCCACAGCCAATTCACCATGGGACAACTCGTTGCGGGACCATTCAACAATTTAGTTTCATTATTTAAAATAATTTCAAAAATATTTTAATTTTTGTCATTCACATTTCAATTTGTCCCTCTTTTGGCATTCTTTCTTTCCTGATTCTATTCCATTATTTCTTTGATATTAGTGTAACTCTTGTCCCATGGTGAGTTGTCCTGTGGCCACGGCAAGTTGGCTACGGTGAGTTGGCCATGGTGAGTCATCGTAAACCCCCACAGTGTTAACCCTCTACTCATCCTAGCTCCATCCCAGGACATCCCAGAAATGGAGGGCGGGCAGCTTGCTGCAAGGACCAGATAGTCTCATTTGGAAGGATGAGAGCTTCTCCAAATTTGAAGTTATCCAAATGTTTTCAGACTACAATTCCTAGACATCTCAGTTTGGCTTAACTGGAAGTTTGCACTGTAAAACGAATGACCAGGGTTTAAGTCTCATGTTTTATTGATAATTCTGTTAAATGTGTGCCTAATTTTCTTTCTTCCCTTTTCTCTCCCTTTCTCACCTTCAATGTTTCCTTCTTCTTTGACTTCCCTGCTGGTGTCCGGCAGCCCAGATCATTGTTAATAAACAGTGGTGTGGGATGGAGCCCTGTGATGAAGGGGAGCAATGCACTTTATTAATCAATCGTTCTGGCTGGAGTTGTACTAGGCAACTGGGACGAATAAAAACAGTCACGGTAAGTAAACTGCCCTGACTTCTTTCATCCCACCCACTAAATAGCCAAAGAAGGGCAGAAAATTGTGTATTGCAGGTAGACAGAAATACGTTGTGTCTGCCTTATAGAGTGAAGACACAAATTTGTTTAGGGATTGTCTTAATTACGGCTCCCAGAAATGTGCTAAAAAAAAATTGGGGGTGACTAATAGATGACAGCAAAAAGTAAGAGGTTATCCAGGTCCATGACAAATGTAAGGTCCTGTTTGTAGTAATACTAGCAGTGGACAAATACCAGAAGCATACATTCCCTGACGTGCATTGGCACAGAAGTCTAATTCACATCTAAGGCACCAGGCTGGAAACCAGGAGACGGTCTGTTCTAGTCCCACCTTAGGCTTGAAAGCTGCCTGAGTGACTTTGGACCAGTCACTCTCTCTCAACGCACCTTACAGGATTGCTATTTTGGGGAAAAGAAGGGGAGGAAGGGATATGTTTGACACCTTGAGTTACTTATCAAATGAAAAGGAGGGATGAAAACATCTAATAAATAAATAAATTGATGCAAGAATCTGCATGTGTACTACCGGGAACTGGATCTGTATTATGTGCAGATCTCAGAAATCCCTAATGCAAATCTCAGGAAATCTGGCAGGAAGACAAAGATAGCTCTTTAGACTTCTTTTATGAATGAGGGAGAGAGAGGAGATCAAGGTTTCCCAGGTCCTCCCCGGCCTAGAAATGAATGCCCCACTTCTCTGGGTGGGGCACCTATCTCGACTTGTAGTTATTCATCAGCATAGTTTGAGGTACATTGTGAATAAGCAGAGGTTCCATTTTCCCAGTT